>NC_056745.1:596021064-596023564 GCF_019279795.1 Protopterus annectens
GTAGACTGCCGTTTATGTGGTAGTTCATGGGTACAGAGTTTTTAACTAAAGGGGATGACAATGCACTTTTTGGCATTGAGCTTGAGGCCATGCCTCTGACACGAGGCATCTGTCCCAGTGAGGCCCTTCTGTTGGATGTCCACATCATTTGGGAACTCGAATATGGCTCCTAGTTTGCAGTCATCTGCAAACTTCATTAGCCAGAGGCCTTCTGTGTTAGCCTGTACTTCAGAGAAGTAGATACCAAACAAGAGAGGTCCCAGAAATGAACCATGTGGTACTCCACTTGTCACTGGTTTGAAGTCAGATTTGGAGTTTGCACCTTTTACAGTGTGGGTTTTGTCAGTGAGCCAGTTGGCAACCCATCTTGTGATTTAGGGATTTATACCTAGTTTAGTGAGTTTAGTTATAATTCCAGAATGGTGGATGGTGTCAAAAGCCTTGGCGAGGTCAAGATAGGCTGTGTGAACCACCATACCCTTGTCTACAGCTTTGGTGACTGCCTCAAAGAAGTCAATCAGGTTCAGAAGGCATGATCTGCCTTTCACATACCTGAACTGGGTGAGGTCCAGAGTTTGGAGGTTACCAATGTCTGTATTTATGAGTTCCATGATGATACGATCCATGGCCTTGCAGACTAGGTTTGTCAGGCTAATAGGGCGATAGTTCCCAAGATCAGTGGTGGCTCCCCCTTTGTGGAGTGAGATAACTGTTGCTGTACACCATTCAATGGGCACAAAGCCTGACGTGAGACTATGGTTGAACATGTTGCTTAGGTGGGGAGCCAGGTCATTCTGAAGTTCTTGTAAAACACAGCCTGAGATGTTGTCTGGTCCCATGGATGCTGTGTTTTTGGTTTTAGAGAGTGCAGGTTTTACCTGCATAGATCTGATTATAGAGACTCTGCATTCTTCCTGTATAGATATGGGCCCTTTAGGGGGTGAGAGGGCGGTAAAGTTAGCACTGAACCTATCTGCCAGGATGTTGGCAATATCAGGTGGTTCTGTAATTTTTAAGCCATTGTGCTGCATCTCAGAGCAGATCTGGGTGTTGCCATTAAGATTCTTGACATAGCAATAGAATGCTTTGTGGTTGCCCTTAGAATCAGTGGCAATTTTGTTTTTCTAGCTAGCTTTGGAGGCTCTATAAAGGATCTCAGCTTCTTACTGAGGCTGACCAGAGACCTCCTCCACTCATGGGATTTTACTCTCTTTTGCAACAATTTCTTCCTTGTGTTTTAGAGTTTGTTTATGGCAGGGGACCACCAGATTGGCTTCCTTTTTTTAGAGGATAGTGTCTTGGTTCTGTTTGGGATAGCATGATCCATGTACTCATGTAAGTGCTTATAGAGTGCATTTGTGTAGGATTCAGCAGTCATAACTGTATTCTCCATCTGCATGTGTGTCATGAAGTTCGCCACTGCTGTCTTAAGAAGCATGAAGTTGGCTTTGAAGACATTTTTTACCATGGTTTCCTTAATGGTGGGTGGGTGCAGGATGCAGATATCAAGGATGATTAGCTTATGGTTGGATCTGAACAATGAGGAGTTGACTTCAGGTGTGGAACACGGGTCACTCATGTTGGTAATGACTGGGTCTAGGATATTGTTGCCCCTGGTGGGGGTGTGGATAAGTTGATCCAGGCCATTAAAATTTATGAATTCCAGAAAGCATTGAACGAAGGAGTTGGTACATGAGTAGTTTTCCCAGTTAATGGTGGGGTAGTAGAAATTGCCCATTATTAGGGTGTTTGGTTGAACCCTAATATTTTCCAGTATATCAAGAAAAGAGGAGTGGGAATCCTGGAGCATGGTGGGGGATCTGTAGCAAGCTACAATTTGGATTGTAGTTTTGCCCAGAGTTAATTGCACTTGGATAACCTTGGATGCATTATGCTGCACAACTAGCCTGGAAGTGTGGATATCCTTAATGAATATGGACACACCTCTGCCTTTGGTGTTCTAGTCCAGGTTAGATGGCCGAAAAGTGTGGTATATGTTATAGCCTGGTAATGCACGGGTGCTCTCTAGAGTTTTGAACCAGGTCTCAGTCATTGCACAAATATCGATGTTCTCCATTTTAAGGAATGCCTCGAGTTAGTGCATTTTGAGATGTAGACTTCTAGCATTGAGTAGCATCACCCTCAGTTTTTGCTTGCCTGTTCCTGTTACAGTGGTGAATTTGTCATTTGAACCTTGCCTAAAAAAGCACTATAGGGGTGGCAAGAGCTTTAGCCAGTATCCGGAATTCCAGGGGTGACAGGTGCAGCAGACAGATACTGGATCCCCCTAGGATGACACCAGAAGCTTATCCAATTGTTGAAGTCAATAATTTTGTCCTTGTACTGTGGTATCATTCTGGGTGATGGCAGGATGCTGCTCAGGGCTAGGGTCATACCTGCCTGGGCTACAAGATCAGTGAGCTCTTCCGTGTCTCTTTTCATGTAGTCCAGGGAGGTACATCTCAGGTCATTCACACCAACATGAACAATGACAGAGTCA
>NC_056745.1:596376064-596461064 GCF_019279795.1 Protopterus annectens
CAAAAACCTGTGTGTTGACTATTTACACACTTTTTATAGGATTCATGGAATAGGTTAAAAAAAGATTTTTGGGAAGAAATTTTGATTTCAGCTATAGATGTGAAAGACCTTTTTAGTAGTATTTCCAAAAGAAGAAGGACTGCATTTTTTGAGAGTCTTGTAAGATGTCCTTTCCTCCAAGGAAGAGACCTCTACCTTATAAAAATGCATTTCACGGAACTCATTTTAGAAAATAATTTTGTTTATTATGAGGAGAAAATATTTAAACAACATAGAGCTGTAGTAATGGGCATGGTTTGCACTCCAGTTTTTTCCAGTTTAGTCTAAATTCATTGGTGGATTAATCACATTTTTAAATTAGATCATTACAAATTTTGTAAATTAAATTTATGTTTCCTGGATGATACTTTTATTTTATGTAATGGATTGGAAGAAATATTGAAAGATTTCATTTTAAAATATAAAGATTATGCTAAATTTTTGGATTTCACTTATCAATTTGGTAAAATGAGATTAAGTATGTGGACACCTACTTACTGTGGTAGACAAAGGGTTTGTTTCCAATATTTACAGAAAACGGACCTTTAGCATCACATACTTACACTTTAATAGTTTCCACCCTTTAAAGTGTAGAAAAGTTTGATAAAAGGTCAGTGTATTCAGTTAGCACAAATGATTTCTCATAAAGAAGTTTTCATTCAAGCAACACAAACTCCAAATATGTTTAGAGAGAGGGGATACCCCAAAAAATTAAATGAGGAAACAACCCAAGAGGTGGTAGATAAATGAGGTATGCAATATAAGCCTCTTTGTGGAAGTAATTAGGTCACTAAATTAACTACATCTAAGTTAAATTCACAATAAGGAGATATTTATGAAAAGGGCATGTGTAATTCAGCATAATGTTGGATCAGGAACAATCAAAATCATCAAAAAAAGATATGCAGAGGCACTGAAATCCAATAAACTCTCCTCAACAGGATACAAGTTCTTCTCAATGTGCTGTACAAATTCTTTTATTACGATGCCACACAGAACAAAAGTTGCACGAACAGACAAGCAAAGTAAAACCACACAATGTAAATCCAAGTAGAAACCAAAGTAAATCAAGCGCTTTCACCCGTAGCTATGACGGGCTTTTTCAAGATGAACCACTAGTGGAAGGTTGTGTGCTTATAAACAAGCATCAATTTTCAATTATGCAATTAAATTAATTAAACAATTTAGATTAAGCAGTTCAAATAGAAAATATTGCATTTTACAAATCCTGTTTAAAGCACCATCCAGTTACAAATATTCTTCGGTGCGTAGAATTAGTGCATACAGTGGAATTTCTTTAAGAAATAAAACACAAAACAATGTATTAAAATATATTATGTTTTTTGTTGTTCAGTTATTATAATTGTATTTATAAAATTGTATTTTAAAATCTGAAACAAACCAATGGGTTCTGAATTAATGAAACTTCAAAAAATTCTTGATGTTGAACTGGATGCATAATGAGTTATTTGATATTGTATGCATCGCAAAGTATGTGAATGTTAAACGTTTGCTTTGTAACAGTACCTACTGAAACTAATACACTGTGATAATAAATGTTGAAATGCTATAGTGCATAAAAACTCAATGTTTAAAATGTATTGCATTATGTCACCAAATCCTATATAGTGCAATACGTTTTGTGGGTTTCAGTTATTTTAACATCATTGAAGGAACTAATTCAGTTCATCTACAGAACTACAAATGGTCCGTGATGATATATAACCAAAATATAATGAATAAAAAATGTGTGAATGTGCAAATTAGTTAATATTAAATATTATGAACTATTGATTTGTTAAATATGTAAATGAATTGTGTGTGTGTGTGAATTTAATAAAAAACTTTCAGAAACATACTGAAGTATGTGGACAATAGATGCTTAAAAATTTTTTAAAGAATTATTAAAAATTAATAAATACTTTTTGTGTGGTAAGCAAGAAAGTGCATGTGCATTGGGTATGAATAAACAACATCTAAATGGACACTGTTTAAAATAATCTTGTGCAAAAAGGTAAATTAACTTCTTGAACAATAAAAAAACTAAAGCTAAAAAGCTAAAGCTAAAAATTCACTGCTCCACAAGGACTTAATCATACCACTTAAAAACAGTGAAGTTTTGTCTCGGTAAAAACCAACTAAACAAGATACTTACAAATTCTTGTTAAACCTGTTAAATAATGCCAATGCTTTTATGATTTAAAACATTATAAAGTTAATATAAACTTATTGTATGTCAAAATACATAATATATAGTCATATTTATAACTTTGCCCTTCTTAATTTGAGGAGACTGGTAATACTAATGGCTTCATTTAAACCCGGAGGTTTAGATGCATTCAATCTTAGCTGCCAATTCAACTCCTTGAATTCTATCGAGGTTTCCCAATCTCCTCCTCTAGGGTTTAGAGGAACTTGTTCAATGACAAAAAATTTTAATGTCATCTTGGGGCAGCCATTGAGATGCTTAAAAAATGCGTTCGTCTCTTTCTTTTTACGAATGTCATAAAGATGTTCGTAAATCCTTTTACGCAACGTTCTCTCTGATTTAACTATGTAAAAGCTCTCACATTCTTGGCAAACCCCTAAATAGATAATACCCTTAGAGCCATAATTGCAATATCCTGTTGATTTTAAAGTAAATTTTCTAGACTTAATATAATAAACATTAGTGTCCATAATATATGGACACTGTTTACAACAGTTACATTTGTAAGTACCAGTTGTACCACATTTACTTAAAGATCGTGGTGGTAGGTGTCTCTCAAACATATCTTTCAAGTTGGTGTTCCTTGCATTGACAAATATAGGTTTTTCAGGTAGCCACTTCTTTGTGTTTTCATTCGTGGTTAAGATGGACCAATATTTACTAACTGAATTTTTTATTTTATTAGTATCATTGTTAAAAGTACAACTAAAAACAGTTTGGGAAGTGGGGTTAATGTTTTTATCGTCAGATAACATATTTAACTTGGGAGCTGAATCCGATACGGTACCTAACAAGGGACTGTATAGGTCAATTCTTTTCTGAAGTACTTCATGGTACATTTCCTCTATTAGTGATGAAGGATAACCCCTCTCTAAAAATAATTTTGTCAACATTTGGGCTTCATCAAAAAACTTCTTATCAGTATTACACATTCTAGAAGCTCTAATGAATTGACCTTTCAAAATACCCTTCTTTTGAGAGAAGGGGTGAGCACTACTGAAATGTAGATATGTGTTAGAGAAGGTAGGTTTTCTGAACACCGAAGACTCAAACATTTGTAACTCAGTGTTCTTAAATAATACCACATCTAAGTAGTTCATAACGTTCTCACTAACATTGGATGTGAAATTTAAAAAGTTTGTGGTCTCATTAATGTAACACAAAAATTCTTCAAGGTTTTGTCTGCTACCTTCCCATAAAATGCAAATGTCGTCCAAATACCTCTGGTAGTGTAAGATGTTGTTCTTCCATTGTGATGTAAATACAAACTCATTTTCCCAGTGAAAAAGGACGATGTTTGCATATGCAGAAGCACATGGTGAACCCATGGCCACCCCTTTGTTTTGTTTAAAAAACTCCCCATTAAAATAAATAAAATTATTACATAAAATGATGTCCATAAAGTCTGATAATAAATTAATTGTATTGTTGCTAAAATTCGAAAATTTTGTTAAAATTTCATTGAACCACTGTATGCCAATATCATGCGGAATGCTAGGAAATAGCTCTATTACATCAATTGTAACTAATAAATCTGTTTTACAAAAGTATTCTTTTTTAATATTTTTCAGGAATTCCCAAGAGTCCTTACAAATATGTTCTATTGATGCTATGGTCTTTTTAAGTGTTGAATCAACAAACTTGCCCAAGGGTTCTGTGATGCTACCTGCACCCGCAACAATGGGTCTAAACTTCAGTGGCTGTAACCCTTTATGGACCTTGGGAATTCCAAAGATTACTGGTGTAAGGGGTTTATTTACTAATAAAAAATTATAAAGTTTTTCGTTGATTACACCCTGTAACAACATATCATACAGAAGATGCTTAATCCTAGCATATGCAATATTCAACTCATTTAGTGAAAGAGTACTATATTGTTCCATGTCCTGGAGTATATTGTGAATAGTTTCTTCATATTCATTCCTATACATTAAAACCACACCACCCCCTTTATCCGGTTTCATTACACGTATCTGCTCATCCCTAAGTTGCTTAATGAGAACATGGCAACTCTGGGGTAAATTTTGTGATTTGATACTCTTCTTAGGTAAATTTCTTATTTCAGCCTCAACCAGGTCATCAAAAATTTTTATAACGGGGTGTAGAGGTGGGTTGAAGGTTCTTGACCTACTAACTAAATCTCTTGACAAGTTCTTACCCTTGAAAAAAATGTCCAAATTTAACTGTCTTATAAACAGTTTGAGTTCTAGAATGGTTTTTGTGGTGTCCATGCATTTGGAGGGAACAAAATGGAAACCCTTTGTGAACGACTCAAAGTGTGTATCATGAATTGGACTTTCTGTAAAGTTAAAAATAGTGAAGTTATTCTTAGTTTTAACTAGACATGGAGAACAATGTGTTTCAGCTAAAATGTTATCATTTGAATGCACCATCATCTGCGCTGTTTCCCCCACGCTTGCTGGTTCTGGAACTGTGCTCTGTTCCCTTGCCTGCGTTGGGGAAAATAAAAAACCTGATTGTCATCATTTTTAGGGGTGTTGTTGTTTGTAGTGTTACTATTAGTGTGCTTTTGGGCTAGACGTTCACTACACCTTAGGGTTCCAACCAGTGGAATATCATCATTTTGATTTTGAAAAGATGCAGACTCCCCATTGTTAGTCATATACTTGGTAGACCATTTCGGTTTGGTTGTATAACAATGAGCTATCCCATTCTTGTAATCATTTAAATCTCTCTCCAATTTTTTAACTTTTCTTTCCATGATTTTAAAACAATACTGATCTACTTCATAAAAAACATTATTGTAGTCCTTTTTAATTCTTGAAAAAGAAATATCAGTGTTAATTGAGCCATTAAGCATATTAAGTTCTTCTAACAGAATGTCCGCTTTCCTTTCATAATCTTTAACCATCAAATGTAGCATATCAAGTCCCGTATTGTCAAACAACTCGGAAATATCTTTATGAAGTTCTGAGCCTGCAACTGCATTATTGGGAAATTTGTTGATCCGGAGACCTCTAGGTACCCTCTTGACTCTAATGCATTCCTGCAAATAGTCTATTTCAAGTTTCGCTGCTTTGAAAGAATACAGTTTATCACTAAACACTGAAAAATCAGAGTCAATCTTGTTACCAGTTGAAACATTATTATGAACAGTACCTGCTGAAAAAGTAAACTGTTTGTTGGACCAAACATCAAAGTTGAATGATCTCTGCGTATTCTCCGTTGTAGTTGAGCCCATATGTTGCTGGGGTGGAAAGTCCTTTCTGTGTATAATACTAGGCTGCTGCTCCGAACCACCGGAGAGTTGTGGTTCATGTAAAAAAGACCTTTCAGTTCTGTTCGCGCCAAATTCCTGTTCCTGATTTGCAGCAATTCTGCCGCCGGAGTTGACATTGCTTTCTTTGATTGAGTTGGAAAGCTGTGTGAGTAGCACTATTACCTGCCGAAATTCGGACCTGGTAACCGGAAGATCATCTGCTGCATCGCTGAGTATAAGCGGTGTCCCTGGAAAGTCGGAAACTTCAGTGCTTTCTGCCATAGCGAGCACCAAACACAAATAAACACGAACTAAGTCCCAAACAGCAAAAAAAGATATGCAGAGGCACTGAAATCCAATAAACTCTTCTCAACAGGATACAAGTTCTTCTCAATGTGATGAACAAATTCTTTTATTACGATGCCACACAGAACAAAAGTTGCACGAACAGACAAGCAAAATAAAACCACAAAATGTAAATCCAAGTAGAAACCAAAGTAAATCAAGCGCTTTCACCCGTAGCTATGATGGGCTTTTTCAAGATGAACCACTAGTGGAAGGTTGTGTGCTTATAAACAAGCATCAATTTTCAATTATGCAATTAAAGTAATTAAACAAATTAGATTAAGCAGTTCAAATAGAAAATATTGCATTTTACAAATCCTGTTTAAAGCACCATCCAGTTACAAATATTCTTTGGTGCGTGGAATTAATGCATACAGTGGAATTTCTTTAAGAAATAAAACACAAAACAATATATTAAAATATATTATGTTTTTTGTTGCTCAATTATTGTAATTGTGTTTATAAAATTGTGTTTTAAAATCTGCAACAAACCAATGGGTTCTGAATTAATGAAACTTCAAAAAATTCTTAATGTTGAACTGGATGCATAATGAGTTAATTGATATTGTATGCATCGCAAAGTATGTGAATGCTAAACGTTTGCTTTGTAACAATACCTACTGAAACTAATACACTGTGATAATAAATGTTAAAATGCTATAGTGTATAAAAACTCGATGTTTAAAATGTATTGCGTTATGTCACCAAATCCTATATAGTGCAATACGTTTGGTGGGTTTCAGTTATTTTAACATCATTGAAGGAACTAATTCAGTTCATCTACAGAACTACAAATGGTCCGTGATGATATATAACCAAAATATAATGAATAAAAAATGTGTGAATGTGCAAATTAGTTAATATTAAATATTATGAACTATTGATTTGTTAAATATGTAAATGAATTGTGTGTGTGTGAATTTAATAAAAAACTTTCAGAAACATACTGAAGTATGTGGACAATAGATGCTTAAAAAATTTTTAAAGAATTATTAAAAATTAATAAATACTTTTTGTGTGGTAAGCAAGAAAGTGCATGTGCATTGGGTATGAATAAACAACATCTAAATGGACACTGTTTAAAATAATCTTGTGCAAAAAGGTAAATTAACTTCTTGAACAATAAAATACTAAAACTAAAAAGCTAAAGCTAAAAATTCACTGCTCCACAAGGACTTAATCATACCACTTAAAAACAGTGAAGTTTTGTCTCGGTAAAAACCAACTAAACAAGATACTTACAAATTCTTGTTAAACCTGTTAAATAATGCCAATGCTTTTATGATTTAAAACATTATAAAGTTAATATAAACTTATTGTATGTCGAAATACATAATATATAGTCATATTTATAACTTTGCCCTTCTTAATTTGAGGAGACTGGTAATACTAATGGCTTCATTTAAACCCGGAGGTTTAGATGCATTCAATCTTAGCTGCCAATTCAACTCCTTGAATTCTATCTAGGTTTCCCAGTCTCCTCCTCTAGGGTTTAGAGGAACTTGTTCAATGACAAAAAAATTTAATGTCATCTTGGGGCAGCCATTGAGATGCTTAAAAAATGCGTTCGTCTCTTTCTTTTTACGAATATTAATAGTTTCCACCCTTTAAAGTGTAGAAAAGTTTGATAAAAGGTCAGTGTATTCAGTTAGCACAAATGATTTCTCATAAAGAAGTTTTCATTCAAGCAACACAAACTCCAAATATGTTTAGAGAGAGGGGATACCCCAAAAAATTAAATGAGGAAACAACCCAAGAGGTGGTAGATAAATGAGGTATGCAATATAAGCCTCTTTGTGGAAGTAATTAGGTCACTAAATTGATGACATCTAAGTTAAATTCACAATAAGGAGATATTTATGAAAAGGGCATGTGTAATTCAGCATAATGTTGGATCAGGAACAATCAAAAACATAACAGAAAAAAAATTGGAGTATTTTAAAAATTAACCCCATGATCTCCCAAATAGTAGGTGCACATCCATGTTTTGTCTACAAAAGTTCTAAAAACTTAAAAAGCATACCTGCAAAGGAACCAAAGACACCTTTTAATAAGGATGGTAAAACAAAAGGTACCAGGAAATGAGGTTTTCGTAACTACACTCTATGTATTTATGAAGGGATGATATTAATGTGGATGGTGAACAAGAAATTTTACTTTATTTCATAGGTTCATAGGTAGGTATAAGGCTATCAGCCCCAGGGACTTTGTAAGCCTAGCCATAAAGATTCCCTGGCTTAAGCCACCCTAAAATTTATTTACCTGTGCCCCTGTTGAGCAGCACCACAGAAGTAATTCCCAGGATAAATTTCCTATTTCCCATCCAGTTGTCCAAATTTTTCTTAAAATGGCCAATGAGGTGCTCTGTTTGACATGAATGGGCAGCTTGTTCCAGAGTATGGGAAGCCTCTGGGACAGGAACCTATCCCTCCAGCAAGTTCTGTTTATTGTGATGACAAGGTTAAGGTCCCTAGAGCATGTGGCTCAAAGGGATTGAGATTTTGCTAAGTGTAGCATGTCCAACAGCTCTGGGTTTGACATGGCTTTGTATGTTAGGCAGAAATCACCCCTGAGTAGATGATATGCGATGGAGTAGAGCAATATGCGATGGAATAGAGCTGGAGTTTCTTAGGATGGTCTGCATAGGGCATCTGTTTGAGGCCAGTGATCCTCTTTGTGAGGTGTTTCTGTGGTCTTTCCAGTTGCTGCAAATGTCTTGTGAGGTACATCCCAAACAGGGCATTGTTCTCTAGAATAGGTCTAATGAGGGATGAGTAAAGGGGGACAATGACCTACCTTTTTCAAAGGGGATGACTATGCATTTTTTGGCATTGAGCATGAGGCCATGGCTTTGACACCAGGCATCTGTCTCATTGAGGCCCTTTTGTAGAATGGCCACATCCTTATGCCATTCAATAATAGCTCCCAGTTTGCAGTCATCCATGAACTTTGTTAGCCATAAACCCTCTGTGTTGGCTTGGACTTTAGAGAAGTAGATGCCGAACAGCAGGGGACCCAGGACTGAACCCTGTGGTACTCCACTAGTCACTGGTCTAGAGACAGATTTGGAATTGGCTACTTTCCGGGTGTCAGTCAAGTGGACAGTTGGCCCCGCCTTGCGTGACATATGGGTTTATGCCCACGGTGTGGGTTCTGTCAGTGAGCCAGTTGGCCACCCTTCACGTGACATATGGGTTTATGCCCAGTTTCATGAGTTTATCAATGTTACCAGAGTGGGGGATGGTGTTGAAGGCCTTGGTGAAATCAAGGTAGGCTGTGTGAACCACCCTACCCTCATCCATGGCTTTGGTGACTGCTTCAAACAAGTCAGGTTTAGGAAACATTATCTACCTTTCACAAATCCAAACTGGGTGGGGTCCAGAGATTGCAGGTTATCTATGTCTTTGTTTATAAGTTCCATGATGATATGTTCCATGGCCTTGCAGATCAGACTCATCAGGCTGATGGGTAGGTAGTTTCTGGGTTCCGTGTGGATCTCCCCTTGTGGAGTGGGATTACTGTAGTGGTGCACCATCCAGTAGGCAAAAATCCTGTAGTGAGGCTTTGATTGAACATGGTACTTAGGTGGGGTGCTAGTTCAGTTTGTAGTTCATGCAGAACACAGCCTGGGACATTGTCAGGTCCCATGGATGCTGTATTTTTGACTTTGGCAAGTGCGTTTTTCACCTGTGTGGCCATGATTATAGGGACTTGGCATTTATCCGGTATAAAGATGGGCCCTTTCAGGGGTGAGAGGGGGTGAAATTTGCACTGAACCTATTTGCCAGGATGTTGGCAATATCAGCTAGTTCTGTATGTTTAGTGTCATTGTGCTGTAGCTCTGAGCAGATCTGAGTGTTGCCATTGAGATTCTTGACATAGCTATAGAATGCCTTGTGGTTGTCTTAAGAATCAGTGGTGATTTTGTTTTCCTAACTACCTTTGGAGGATTTTATGAGGGATCTCAGCTTCTTACTGAGGCTGACAATGGAGTTTTTCCAGTCTTGGTATTTTACTCTTTTTTGCAACAGTTTCTTCCTTCTGTTGTAGAGTTTGTTAATGGCAGGGGACCACCGGATTGGCTGCTATTTTTGAGGATAGTGTCTTCATTCTATTTGGGATGGCATGGTCCATGCACTCGTGTATGTGTTCATACAGTGCATTGATGTAGGATTCAGCAGTCGTACTACTACTTTCCATCTAATGGGTGTGGTGAAGTTAGCCACTTCTGTCTTAAGAAGCATGAAGTTTTTTACGGTGGTTTCCTTAATAGGGGGTGGGGTGGGATGTGGATGTCTAGGGTGATTAACTTATGGTCGGATCTGATCAACGAGGGAATGACCTCTGGTGTGGAGCATCGATTGCCCAAGTTGGTAATGACCAGGTCTAGGATATTGCTGCCCCTGGTGGTCTGGATCAGTTGATCCAAGGTGTTGGAATTTATGAATTCCAAAAAATGCTGTGCAAATGTGTTGGTACATGAGTAGTTTTCCCAGTTAATGGAGGGGTAGTTGAGGTTTCCCAGTATGAAGGTGTTGGGTTGTACCTTAACATTTTCCTGTATGTTAAGAAAAGTGGAGTGGGAGTCTTGAGGCATGGTGGGGGATCTGTAGCAAGTTACAATTTGGATTGCAGTCTTGCCTGGTATTAGTTGCACCTGGAGAATTTCAGATGCATTATGTTGGGCAATTAGCCTGGAGATGTGGATATCATTGGTGAATATGGACACACCTCCACCTCTGGTATTTCGGTCCAGGTTAGATGGTCAAAATGTGTGGTATGAATTGTAGCCTGGTATTGCAGGGGTGCTCTCTGGACCCTTAAACCAGGTCTCTGTCACTGCACAGATGCCAATGTTCTCCATTTTAAAGAGTGCCTTGAGTGAGTGCATTTTGAGGTTTAGACTTCTAGCGCTGAGTAACATTACCCTCAGATTTTGCTTGCTTGTACCAGTTACAGTAGTAATTTTGTCATTTGAACCTTGCCTAAAAAGGTACTATGGGGGTGGCAAGAGCATTTAGCCAGTATCCGGAACCTCATGGACGACAGGTGCAGGCCATCTCTGGCAAAGCATCATGGCCTGTCGATCATGTCATCCCAGGCTGACAAATACTGGGTCCCCTTAGAATGACACCATAAGTTTAGCCAATTGTTGAAGTCAATCATTTTGTCCTTGTACTGAGGTATCAATCTGGGTGATGGCAGGATGCTACTCAGGTCTAGGGTCATGCCTGCCTGGGCTACAAGATTCAAGAGCTCCTCCATGTCTCTTTTCATGTAGTCCAGGGAGGTATGTCTCAGGTCATTCACACCAACATAGACAATGACAGAGTCATATGTGTACTTGTTCTGGAGTGACCTGAGTGGGTGGGTTATGTGGCGGATCCTGGCACCCGACAGGCAACTAACAGTAATCTACTCCTTGTTTAGCCTGGTGAGTGGGACATCAGTGTGCCTAACTATAGAGTCAGATATGACTAGTGTGTTGGGTACATTGTTTTGCCTTAGAGGCTGAGGTTGAGTGGCACACTTGTTTTGTGAGTTATGTGTCACTTGGTTTGTGTTGGGTGGTGTTGCTTGTTTGCTTTTCAGCTTCAGAGGTCTCTGTTGTTTGGACAGTTTTATTTTAAGAACCTCCACAGATGTAGATGTGTGTTTCATGTTACTATGTGTGGGTGTCAGTTTTGAAGGCTTATGAGATGTGTGTGGTGTGGTGCAAGTGTTTACCTTCTCCTCCTGACTGACTAGTCCAGTCTTGGCTGGAGAGAGCTTGGCTTCCAATTTGGCAATATAAGTGGATCTCTCACAGGTTGTAATGTTAGGTGGTAGGAGGAGAGGGCTGTCTGTGTACATGAGGCAACTGCTACATTGCCTCCAGATGCCCAGATTCACTAGGTGGACAGGAGAAAACACCAGGAGCTGACCCTTGGACATGCCTGTATATCTATTTATTTATTTAAGCACTAACTGTTTAAGTAGTAACTGTTTTTTTACTTGGTAAGGAGAGTTGAATGCTGTAGCAATTTATGGTCTATCTAGTGCTTACAATGGTTTCTAAGCAAGTGCTGAGCTACGAGGAACATGTTTGAGAGATAGAAATTTGAGAGATGGAAATTGTCTTAGCAAGGCTATAGTATACATAGCACAATGTTCTATCTGTATATGTTTTACTATAGTGAAAACAGACAGGAATTTTAAGAAAAAGATATATGAAGCTATTCATGACATATGCATTAAAAATGCCAATAGTGCTCTGCACAAACAGAGTGAAATATGCACAGGTTTTGAAAAGTTTAGATTTGGTTATTTTAGACAAAGTTAACATACCTCCAAGGGGAGGTGATTAGGAAACATTGCTTGAATACAGAGAACTTTATTGGCAGCTTAGACCGAATGCTTACATAGCCCCATGACTAATCAATAATGTATCAATTATACCTGTTTTAAAGCTTGGGTCAGCTAAATTATAAAGTCGCACTGTTATGTTGTTGAGCATTATTTACTAAAGATTTTTTAAACACTAGAATTTATTTAATCATATTATAAGGATTTTATAAGTTGTGAATATACAGTTTTAAATGGTGGGCAGAGGGAAATGTAATTCGGTTGTGGGATTTAAATGAGCAAATTTATATGTATGCGTTTTTGTGTATGGCTTTAAATGTAACTAAGAATATGATTAGTTGTGTATATTTAAACAGAAAATGTTTTCTTTCTTTATAATATGGTTCTGTTCAAGTTTTGATATTTAACAAAATGAAAGCGCTTAACATTTTTAACCGTTTTATTAAAATAAAGTTTCTACACATTATCCTATGGTGTCCATGAAAGTGGCATTACATACACACCTTTTTTGGTTACTATTATCGTTACCTTGTTTACTTTGGAGTAACACCTGTACAACTGTATAAAAATAGCCAAGGTCATAAAAGAGGGGACAAGAAGATCTTACATTTGCTGGTCAATATAGGCACCAAATAATTAGGGAAGTAGAAGAGGTGCTCGTAAAGCAATTGCTCGGCTGAAAAATGAACCTCCAGGAACAAAAAACCCAGCAAAAAGATGGAATCAACACTCATAAAGATATAATATACATTTATTAAATGTCCATAGGATAGAGGGAATAACTCTACTATCCTAAAAAATCCAGACCGGTTTCGGCTTAATAATGCCTTCTTCAGTGGATAAAAAATAAAACATCCAACAATACCAATATATATACTCAATCAAGTATCAAATGAGAACACATAAAGGCAAGACATTGGTCCATCAAAATTGGTCATTAAGACCAGGTGGGAATAAAGCACCAAGCTTAACAATACATTTTCATTCTTTAAAGTTAAGTAACTCATGCCAACCTGACTTGTCCCTGCATTTACCCCTAATACAATCTATAACAGTAAATAAAAAAGAAGTTGAATGGTGCTTAAGAACATTTGTAAAGTGCGTTGTTCTTATATTTATTTCTTATATCACTAAGGTGCTCCCAAATTCTCAAACAAAATGGCCTGGAGGTTTGCCCTACATAAAATGAGGAGCATGTGCATGTAACAAGATAAATAACCCACTCTATGCTACAATTGGCCCAAAAATCAATATTAAAAATCTCAGGAGTATTCCGACTGCTAAATTCTCTAGTCTTTTGAACCCGAATGCAATATGAACAATTACCACATGGTATACAACCAACATAGACTGGGAGCATTACTCTAGCTCCAACACCTAGCCCAAAGGTTCCTAGAATTTATAAACTCAAATGCTATGGAACAACTTGTTACCACTCCCACAAGAGGGGAAAACATACTGGACCTGATCATCACCAACATGGGGACTCTATGCTCCAGACCAGAAGTGTATCCCTCACTGGTAAGATCAGACCATAAACTAATCTCACTTGATATTCACATCCCGACACCACCCCCTGCCCAGAAAACCACAGTGAAAAACTTCTCTAAAGCAAATTTCACACTCCTCAAAACCGAGGTTGAATCCTTCAAAGCCCCCGGGCCTGTGGAAAATACGGCCCAGACCACAGAATCCTTTATAAACGCATTCTATGAACACCTTCAGGAATGCATGGATCATGCGATCCCAAATAAAACCAAGACCCAATCTTCCAAAGGCAGACGTCCTGTCTGGTGGACCCCAGCCATAAACAAACTATACAATAGAAGGAGGAAGCTACTAAATGATAGAGCAAAATTCCAAAAAGGGAAGGCATCTCTGATCAGTATTAGCAAAAAACTATGGGCACTCATAAAATCGTCTAAGGCCAGCTTTGAGAGAAAAATTGCACAGGACACTAAGGATAATCACAAGGCTTTCTTTAGTTATGTTAGGAACCTGGGTGGTAATTCCCAGATAAGCTCAGAATTAGTCCAAAATGACAAAAAATACACTGAACCCACAGACATTGCCAACATCCTAGCTGACAGGTTCAGCGCAAACTTCTCCCCCCTCCCCACCAAAAGGGCAAATATCTATCAGAGCAGAGTGCTGCCCCCCTGACATCTCAGATGCTCAGGTAAGAGCCGCCCTCTCCAAAGCAAAAAACACAGCATCAATGGGACCAGACAGTGTCCCAGGCTGCATCCTACATGAACTCCAAGAAGAGCTAAACCCAAACATAAAACTACTGTTCAATCTCAGCCTTACTGCAGGATATGTACCCAAAGAGTGGTGTACAGCAACTGTGGTCCCTCTTCACAAAGGTGGTGCCTCAACGGATCCTGGAAACTATCGCCCCATAAGCCTGACTAGCTTGGTCTGCAAAACTATGGAAAGGATCATCATGGCCCTCATAAATAAAAATATTGGGGACTTACAGACACTGGATCCTACCCAGTTCAGCTTTGCTAAGGGCAGATCCTGGCTCTTAAACCTGGTTGATTTCTTTGAAACAGTCACCAAGGCCATTGACGAGGGGAAGGTGGTCCACACAGCCTACCTGGACCTCGCAAAAGCCTTCGATACAATACCCCACTCAGGCATTATAGATAAGCTCACCAGCTTAAATATAAACCCCTATGCACTAGATTGTTTGCAAACTGACTCAAGGCAGAACCCACATGGTTAGAATTGCTGGAGCCATGTCAGACTCCAAACCAGTTACAAGTGGCATCCCACAAGGCTCAGTCCAGGGACCTCTCTTGTTCGGTATATATTTCTCGGAGGTACAGGCCAACACAGAAGGACTGTGGCTGACCAAGTTCGCAGATGACTGCAAACTGGGTGCCATAATCGACTCTCCAGCCGACACAAGCATCCTCCAAAAGGGCCTCATAGAAAGAGATAACTGGTATAAGGCTATCAGCCCCAGGGACTTTGTAAGCCTAGCCATAAAGATTCCCTGGCTTAAGCCACCCTAAAATTTATTTACCTGTGCCCCTGTTGAGCAGCACCACAGAAGTAATTCCCAGGATAAATTTCCTATTTCCCATCCAGTTGTCCAAATTTTTCTTAAAATGGCCAATGAGGTGCTCTGTTTGACATGAATGGGCAGCTTGTTCCAGAGTATGGGAAGCCTCTGGGACAGGAACCTATCCCTCCAGCAAGTTCTGTTTATTGTGATGACAAGGTTAAGGTCCCTAGAGCATGTGGCTCAAAGGGATTGGGATTTTGCTAAGTGTAGCATGTCCAACAGCTCTGGGTTTGACATGGCTTTGTATGTTAGGCAGAGATCACCCATGAGTAGATGATATGCGATGGAGTAGAGCAATATGCGATGGAATAGAGCTGGAGTTTCTTAGGATGGTCTGCATAGGGCATCTGTTTGAGGCCAGTGATCCTCTTTGTGAGGTGTTTCTGTGGTCTTTCCAGTTGCTGCAAATGTCTTGTGAGGTACATCCCAAACAGGGCATTGTTCTCTAGAATAGGTCTAATGAGGGATGAGTAAAGGGGGACAATGACCTACCTTTTTCAAAGGGGATGACTATGCATTTTTTGGCATTGAGCATGAGGCCATGGCTTTGACACCAGGCATCTGTCTCATTGAGGCCCTTTTGTAGAATGGCCACATCCTTATGCCATTCAATAATAGCTCCCAGTTTGCAGTCATCCTTGAACTTTGTTAGCCATAAGCCCTCTGTGTTGGCTTGGACTTTAGAGAAGTAGATGCCGAACAGCAGGGGACCCAGGACTGAACCCTGTGGTACTCCACTAGTCACTGGTCTAGAGACAGATTAGGAATTGGCTACTTTCACTGTGTGGGTTCTGTCAGTGAGCCAGTTGGCCACCCTTCATGTGACATATGGGTTTATGCCCAGTTTCGTGAGTTTATCAATGTTACCAGAGTGGGGAATGGTGTTGAAGGCCTTGGCGAAATCAAGGTAGGCTGTGTGAACCACCCTACCCTCATCCATGGCTTTGGTGACTGCTTCAAAGAAGTCAGGTTTAGGAAACATTATCTACCTTTCACAAATCTAAACTGGGTGGGGTCCAGAGATTGCAGGTTATCTATGTCTTTGTTTATAAGTTCCATGATGATATGTTCCATGGCCTTGCAGATCAGACTCATCAGGCTGATGGGTAGGTAGTTTCTGGGTTCCGTGATGGATCTCCCCCCTTGTGGAGTGGGATTACTGTAGTGGTGCACCATTCAGTAGGCAAAAAACCTGTAGTGAGGCTTTGATTGAACATGGTACTTAGGTGGGGTGCTAGTTCAGTTTGTAGTTCATGCAGAACACAGCCTGGGACATTGTCAGGTCCCATGGATGCTGTATTTTTGACTTTGGCAAGTGCGTTTTTCACCTGTGTGGCCATGATTATAGGGACTTGGCATTTATCCGGTATAAAGATGGGCCCTTTCAGGGGTGAGAGGGGGTGAAATTTGCACTGAACCTATTTGCCAGGATGTTGGCAATATCAGCTAGTTCTGTATGTTTAGTGCCATTGTGCTGTAGCTCTGAGCAGATCTGAGTGTTGCCATTGAGATTCTTGACATAGCTATAGAATGCCTTGTGGTTGTCTTAAGAATCAGTGGTGATTTTGTTTTCCTAACTAGCTTTGGAGGATTTTATGAGGGATCTCAGCTTCTTACTGAGGCTGACAATGGAGTTTTTCCAGTCTTGGTATTTTACTCTTTTTTGCAACAGTTTCTTCCTTCTGTTGTAGAGTTTGTTAATGGCAGGGGACCACCGGATTGGCTGCTATTTTTTGAGGATAGTGTCTTCATTCTATTTGGGATGGCATGGTCCATGCACTCGTGTATGTGTTCATACAGTGCATTGATGTAGGATTCAGCAGTCGTACTACTACTTTCCATCTAATGGGTGTGGTGAAGTTAGCCACTTCTGTCTTAAGAAGCATGAAGTTTTTTACGGTGGTTTCCTTAATAGGGGGTGGGGTGGGATGTGGATGTCTAGGGTGATTAACTTATGGTCGGATCTGATCAACGAGGGAATGACCTCTGGTGTGGAGCATCGATTGCCCAAGTTGGTAATGACCAGGTTTAGGATATTGCTGCCCCTGGTGGGGTCTGGATCAGTTGATCCAAGGTGTTGGAATTTATGAATTCCAAAAATGCTGTGCAAATGTGTTGGTACATGAGTAGTTTTCCCAGTTAATGGAGGGGTAGTTGAGGTTTCCCAGTATGAAGGTGTTGGGTTGTACCTTAACATTTTCCTGTATGTTAAGAAAAGTGGAGTGGGAGTCTTGAGGCATGGTGGGGGATCTGTAGCAAGTTACAATTTGGATTGCAGTCTTGCCTGGTATTAGTTGCACCTGGAGAATTTCAGATGCATTATGTTGGGCAATTAGCCTGGAGATGTGGATATCATTGGTGAATATGGACACACCTCCACCTCTGGTATTTCAGTCCAGGTTAGATGGTCAAAATGTGTGGTATGAATTGTAGCCTGGTATTGCAGGGGTGCTCTCTGGACCCTTAAACCAGGTCTCTGTCACTGCACAGATGTCAATGTTCTCCATTTTAAAGAGTGCCTTGAGTGAGTGCATTTTGAGGTTTAGACTTCTAGCACTAAGTAACATTACCCTCAGATTTTGCTTGCTTGTACCAGTTACAGTAGTAATTTTGTCATTTGAACCTTGCCTAAAAAGGTACTATGGGGGTGGCAAGAGCATTAGCCAGTATCCGGAACCTTATGGATGACAGGTGCAGGCCATCTCTGGCAAAGCATCATAGCCTGTCAATCATGTCATCCCAGGCTGACAAATACTGGGTCCCCTTAGAATGACACCATAAGTTTAGCCAATTGTTGAAGTCAATCATTTTGTCCTTGTACTGAGGTATCAATCTGGGTGATGGCAGGATGCTACTCAGGTCTAGGGTCATGCCTGCCTGGGCTACAAGATTCAAGAGCTCCTCCATGTCTCTTTTCATGTAGTCCAGGGAGGTATGTCTCAGGTCATTCACACCAACATAGACAATGACAGAGTCATATTTGTACTTGTTCTGGAGTGACCTGAGTGGGTGGGTTATGTGGCGGATCCTGGCACCCGACAGGCAACTAACAGTAATCTACTCCTTGTTTAGCCCGGTGAGTGGGACATCAGTGTGCCTAACTATAGAGTCAGATATGACTAGTGTGTTGGGTACATTGTTTTGCCTTAGGGGCTGAGGTTGAGTGGCACACTTGTTTTGTGAGTTATGTGTCACTTGGGTTGTGTTGGGCGGTGTTGCTTGTTTGCTTTTCAGCTTCAGAAGTCTCTGTTGTTTGGACAGTTTTATTTTAAGAACCTCCACAGATGTAGATGTGTGTTTCATGTTACTATGTGTGGGTGTCAGTTTTGAAGGCTTATGAGATGTGTGTGGTGTGGTGCGAGTGTTTACCTTCTCCTCCTGACTGACTAGTCCAGTCTTGGCTGGAGAGAGCTTGGCTTCCAATTTGGCAATATAAGTGGATCTCTCACAGGTTGTAGTGTTAGGTGGTAGGAGGAGAGGGCTGTCTGTGTACATGAGGCAACTGCTACATTGCCTCCAGATGCCCAGATTCACCAGGTGGACAGGAGAAAACACCAGGAGCTGACCCTTGGACATGCCTGTATATCTATTTATTTATTTAAGCACTAACTGTTTAAGTAGTAACTGTTTTTTTACTTGGTAAGGAGAGTTGAATGCTGTAGCAATTTATGGTCTATCTAGTGCTTACAATGGTTTCTAAGCAAGTGCTGAGCTACGAGGAACATGTTTGAGAGATAGAAATTTGAGAGATGGAAATTGTCTTAGCAAGGCTATAGTATACATAGCACAATGTTCTATCTGTATATGTTTTACTATAGTGAAAACAGACAGGAATTTTAAGAAAAGATATATGAAGCTATTCATGACATATGCATTAAAATGCCAATAGTGCTCTGCACAAACAGAGTGAAATATGCACAGGTTTTGAAAAGTTTAGATTTGGTTATTTTAGACAAAGTTAACATACCTCCAAGGGGAGGTGATTAGGAAACATTGCTTGAATACAGAGAACTTTATTGGCAGCTTAGACCGAATGCTTCCATAGCCCCATGACTAATCAATAATGTATCAATTATACCTGTTTTAAAGCTTGGGTCAGCTAAATTATAAAGTCGCACTGTTATGTTGTTGAGCATTATTTACTAAAGATTTTTTAAACACTAGAATTTATTTAATCAGATTATAAGGATTTTATAAGTTGCGAATATACAGTTTTAAATGGTGGGCAGAGGGAAATGTAATTCGGTTGTGGGATTTAAATGAGCAAATTTATATGTGTACGTTTTTTGTGTATGGCTTTAAATGTAACTAAGAATATGATTAGTTGTGTATATTTAAACAGAAAATGTTTTCTTTCTTTATAATATGGTTCTGTTCAAGTTTTGATATTTAACAAAATGAAAGCGCTTAACATTTTTAACCGTTTTATTAAAATAAAGTTTCTACACATTATCCTATGGTGTCCATGAAAGTGGCATTACATACACACCTTTTTTGGTTACTATTATTGTTACCTTGTTCACTTTGGAGTAACACCTGTACAACTGTATAAAAATAGCCAAGGTCATAAAAGAGGGGACAAGAAGATCTTACATTTGCTGGTCAATATAGGCACCAAATAATTAGGGAAGTAGAAGAGGTGCTCGTAAAGCAATTGCTCGGCTGAAAAATGAACCTCCAGGAACAAAAAAAACAGCAAAAAGATGGAATCAACACTCATAAAAATATAATATACATTTATTAAATGTCCATAGGATAGAGGGAATAACTCTACTATCCTAAAAAATCCAGACCGGTTTCGGCTTAATAATGCCTTCTTCAGTGGATAAAAAATAAAACATCCAACAATACCAATATATACTCAATCAAGTATCATATGAGAACACATAAAGACAAGACATTGGTCCATCAAAATTGGTCATTAAGACCAGGTGGGAATAAAGCGCCAAGCTTAACAATCCATTTTCATTCTTTAAAGTTAAGTAACTCATGCCAACCTGACTTGTCCCTGCATTTACCCCTAATACAATCTATAACAGTAAATAAAAAAGAAGTTGAATGGTGCTTAAGAACATTTGTAAAGTGCGTTGTTCTTATATTTATTTCTTATATCACTAAGGTGCTCCCAAATTCTCAAACAAAATGGCCTGGAGGTTTGCCCTACATAAAATGAAGAGCATGTGCATGTAACAAGATAAATAACCCACTCTATGCTACAATTGGCCCAAAAATCAATATTAAAAATCTCAGGAGTATTCCGACTGCTAAATTCTCTAGTCTTTTGAACCCGAATGCAATATGAACAATTACCACATGGTATACAACCAACATAGACTGGGAGCATTACTCTAGCTCCAACACCCTAGCCCAAAGGTTCCTAGAATTTATAAACTCAAATGCTATGGAACAACTTGTTACCACTCCCACAAGAGGGGAAAACATACTGGACCTGATCATCACCAACATGGGGACTCTATGCTCCAGACCAGAAGTGTATCCCTCACTGGTAAGATCAGACCATAAACTAATCTCACTGGATATTCACATCCCGACACCACCCCCTGCCCAGAAAACCACAGTGAAAAACTTCTCTAAAGCAAATTTCACACTCCTCAAAACCGAGGTTGAATCCTTCAAAGCCCCCGGGCCTGTGGAAAATACGGCCCAGACTGCAGAATCCTTTATAAACGCATTCTATGAACACCTTCAGGAATGCATGGATCATGCGATCCCAAATAAAACCAAGACCCAATCTTCCAAAGGCAGACGTCCTGTCTGGTGGACCCCAGCCATAAACAAACTATACAATAGAAGAAGGAAACTACTAAATGATAGAGCAAAATTCCAAAAAGGGAAGGCATCTCTGGTCAGTATTAGCAAAAAACTATGGGCACTCATAAAATCGTCTAAGGCCAGCTTTGAGAGAAAAATTGCACAGGACACTAAGGATAATCACAAGGCTTTCTTTAGTTATGTTAGGAACCTGGGTGGTAATTCCCAGATATGCTCAGAATTAGTCCAAAATGACAAAAAATACACTGAACCCACAGACATTGCCAACATCCTAGCTGACAGGTTCAGCGCAAACTTCTCCCCCCCACTCCCCACCAAAAGGGCAAATATCTATCAGAGCAGAGTGCTGCCCCCCTGACATCTCAGATGCTCAGGTAAGAGCCGCCCTCTCCAAAGCAAAAAACACAGCATCAATGGGACCAGACAGTGTCCCAGGCTGCGTCCTACATGAACTCCAAGAAGAGCTAAACCCAAACATAAAACTACTGTTCAATCTCAGCCTTACTGCATGATATGTACCCAAAGAGTGGTGTACAGCAACTGTGGTCCCTCTTCACAAAGGTGGTGCCTCAACGGATCCTGGAAACTATCGCCCCATAAGCCTGACTAGCTTGGTCTGCAAAGCTATGGAAAGGATCATCATGGCCCTCATAAATAAAGATATTGGGGACTTACAGACACTGGATCCTACCCAGTTCAGCTTTGCTAAGGGCAGATCCTGGCTCTTAAACCTGGTTGATTTCTTTGAAACAGTCACCAAGGCCATTGACGAGGGGAAGGTGGTCCACACAGCCTACCTGGACCTCGCAAAAGCCTTCGATACAATACCCCACTCAGGCATTATAGATAAGCTCACCAGCTTAAATATAAACCCCTATGCACTAGATTGTTTGCAAACTGACTCAAGGCAGAACCCACATGGTTAGAATTGCTGGAGCCATGTCAGACTCCAAACCAGTTACAAGTGGCATCCCACAAGGCTCAGTCCTGGGACCTCTCTTGTTCGGTATATATTTCTCGGAGGTACAGGCCAACACAGAAGGACTGTGGCTGACCAAGTTCGCAGATGACTGCAAACTGGGTGCCATAATCGACTCTCCAGCCGACACAAGCATCCTCCAAAAGGGCCTCATAGAAACAGATAACTGGTATAAGGCTATCAGTCCCAGGGACTTTGTAAGCCTAGCCATAAAGATTCCCTGGCTTAAGCCACCCTAAAATTTATTTACCTGTGCCCCTGTTGAGCAGCACCACAGAAGTAATTCCCAGGATAAATTTCCTATTTCCCATCCAGTTGTCCAAATTTTTCTTAAAATGGCCAATGAGGTGCTCTGTTTGACATGAATGGGCAGCTTGTTCCAGAGTATGGGAAGCCTCTGGGACAGGAACCTATCCCTCCAGCAAGTTCTGTTTATTGTGATGACAAGGTTAAGGTCCCTAGAGCATGTGGCTCAAAGGGATTGGGATTTTGCTAAGTGTAGCATGTCCAACAGCTCTGGGTTTGACATGGCTTTGTATGTTAGGCAGAAATCACCCCTGAGTAGATGATATGCGATGGAGTAGAGCAATATGCGATGGAATAGAGCTGGAGTTTCTTAGGATGGTCTGCATAGGGCATCTGTTTGAGGCCAGTGATCCTCTTTGTGAGGTGTTTCTGTGGTCTTTCCAGTTGCTGCAAATGTCTTGTGAGGTACATCCCAAACAGGGCATTATTCTCTAGAATAGGTCTAATGAGGGATGAGTAAAGGGGGACAATGACCTACCTTTTTCAAAGGGGATGACTATGCATTTTTTGGCATTGAGCATGAGGCCATGGCTTTGACACCAGGCATCTGTCTCATTGAGGCCCTTTTGTAGAATGGCCACATCCTTATGCCATTCAATAATAGCTCCCAGTTTGCAGTCATCCTTGAACTTTGTTAGCCATAAGCCCTCTGTGTTGGCTTGGACTTTAGAGAAGTAGATGCCGAACAGCAGGGGACCCAGGACTGAACCCTGTGGTACTCCACTAGTCACTGGTCTAGAGACAGATTTGGAATTGGCTACTTTCACGGTGTGGGTTCTGTCAGTGAGCCAGTTGGCCACCCTTCATGTGACATATGGGTTTATGCCCAGTTTCGTGAGTTTATCAATGTTACCAGAGTGGGGGATGGTGTTGAAGGCCTTGGCGAAATCAAGGTAGGCTGTGTGAACCACCCTACCCTCATCCATGGCTTTGGTGACTGCTTCAAAGAAGTCAGGTTTAGGAAACATTATCTACCTTTCACAAATCCAAACTGGGTGGGGTCCAGAGATTGCAGGTTATCTATGTCTTTGTTTATAAGTTCCATGATGATATGTTCCATGGCCTTGCAGATCAGACTCATCAGGCTGATGGGTAGGTAGTTTCTGGGTTCCGTGATGGATCTCCCCCCTTGTGGAGTGGGATTACTGTAGTGGTGCACCATTCAGTAGGCAAAAAACCTGTAGTGAGGCTTTGATTGAACATGGTACTTAGGTGGGGTGCTAGTTCAGTTTGTAGTTCATGCAGAACACAGCCTGGGACATTGTCAGGTCCCATGGATGCTGTATATTGACTTTGGCAAGTGCGTTTTCACCTGTGTGGCCATGATTATAGGGACTTGGCATTTATCCGGTATAAAGATGGGCCCTTTCAGGGGTGAGAGGGGGTGAAATTTGCACTGAACCTATTTGCCAGGATGTTGGCAATATCAGCTAGTTCTGTATGTTTAGTGCCATTGTGCTGTAGCTCTGAGCAGATCTGAGTGTTGCCATTGAGATTCTTGACATAGCTATAGAATGCCTTGTGGTTGTCTTAAGAATCAGTGGTGATTTTGTTTTCCTAACTAGCTTTGGAGGATTTTATGAGGGATCTCAGCTTCTTACTGAGGCTGACAATGGAGTTTTTCCAGTCTTGGGATTTTACTCTTTTTTGCAACAGTTTCTTCCTTCTGTTGTAGAGTTTGTTAATGGCAGGGGACCACCGGATTGGCTGCTATTTTTTGAGGATAGTGTCTTTGTTCTATTTGGGATGGCATGGTCCATGCACTCGTGTATGTGTTCATACAGTGCATTGATGTAGGATTCAGCAGTCGTACTACTACTTTCCATCTAATGGGTGTGGTGAAGTTAGCCACTTCTGTCTTAAGAAGCATGAAGTTTTTTACGGTGGTTTCCTTAATAGGGGGTGGGGTGGGATGTGGATGTCTAGGGTGATTAACTTATGGTCGGATCTGATCAACGAGGGAATGACCTCTGGTGTGGAGCATCGATTGCCCAAGTTGGTAATGACCAGGTCTAGGATATTGCTGCCCCTGGTGGGGGTCTGGATCAGTTGATCCAAGGTGTTGGAATTTATGAATTCCAAAAAATGCTGTGCAAATGTGTTGGTACATGAGTAGTTTTCCCAGTTAATGGAGGGGTAGTTGAGGTTTCCCAGTATGAAGGTGTTGGGTTGTACCTTAACATTTTCCTGTATGTTAAGAAAAGTGGAGTGGGAGTCTTGAGGCATGGTGGGTATCTGTAGCAAGTTACAATTTGGATTGCAGTCTTGCCTGGTATTAGTTGCACCTGGAGAATTTCAGATGCATTATGTTGGGCAATTAGCCTGGAGATGTGGATATCATTGGTGAATATGGACACACCTCCACCTCTGGTATTTCAGTCCAGGTTAGATGGTCAAAATGTGTGGTATGAATTGTAGCCTGGTATTGCAGGGGTGCTCTCTGGACCCTTAAACCAGGTCTCTGTCACTGCACAGATGCCAATGTTCTCCATTTTAAAGAGTGCCTTGAGTGAGTGCATTTTGAGGTTTAGACTTCTAGCACTGAGTAACATTACCCTCAGATTTTGCTTGCTTGTACCAGTTACAGTAGTAATTTTGTCATTTGAACCTTGCCTAAAAAAGATACTATGGGGATGGCAAGAGCATTTAGCCAGTATCCGGAACCTCATGGACGACAGGTGCAGGCCATCTCTGGCAAAGCATCATGGCCTGTCGATCATGTCATCCCAGGCTGACAAATACTGGGTCCCCTTAGAATGACACCATAAGTTTAGCCAATTGTTGAAGTCAATCATTTTGTCCTTGTACTGAGGTATCAATCTGGGTGATGGCAGGATGCTACTCAGGTCTAGGGTCATGCCTGCCTGGGCTACAAGATTCAAGAGCTCCTCCATGTCTCTTTTCATGTAGTCCAGGGAGGTATGTCTCAGGTCATTCACACCAACATAGACAATGACAGAGTCATATTTGTACTTGTTCTGGAGTGACCTGAGTGTGTGGGTTATGTGGCGGATCCTGGCACCCGACAGGCAACTAACAGTAATCTACTCCTTGTTTAGCCTGGTGAGTGGGACATCAGTGTGCCTGACTATAGAGTCAGATATGACTAGTGTGTTGGGTACATTGTTTTGCCTTAGGGGCTGAGGTTGAGTGGCACACTTGTTTTGTGAGTTATGTGTCACTTGGGTTGTGTTGGGTGGTGTTGCTTGTTTGCTTTTCAGCTTCAGAGGTCTCTGTTGTTTGGACAGTTTTATTTTAAGAACCTCCACAGATGTAGATGTGTGTTTCATGTTACTATGTGTGGGTGTCAGTTTTGAAGGCTTATGAGATGTGTGTGGTGTGGTGCGAGTGTTTACCTTCTCCTCCTGACTGACTAGTCCAGTCTTGGCTGGAGAGAGCTTGGCTTCCAATTTGGCAATATAAGTGGATCTCTCACAGGTTGTAGTGTTAGGTGGTAGGAGGAGAGGGCTGTCTGTGTACATGAGGCAACTGCTACATTGCCTCCAGATGCCCAGATTCACCAGGTGGACAGGAGAAAACACCAGGAGCTGACCCTTGGACATGCCTGTATATCTATTTATTTATTTAAGCACTAACTGTTTAAGTAGTAACTGTTTTTTTACTTGGTAAGGAGAGTTGAATGCTGTAGCAATTTATGGTCTATCTAGTGCTTACAATGGTTTCTAAGCAAGTGCTGAGCTACGAGGAACATGTTTGAGAGATAGAAATTTGAGAGATGGAAATTGTCTTAGCAAGGCTATAGTATACATAGCACAATGTTCTATCTGTATATGTTTTACTATAGTGAAAACAGACAGGAATTTTAAGAAAAAGATATATGAAGCTATTCATGACATATGCATTAAAAATGCCAATAGTGCTCTGCACAAACAGAGTGAAATATGCACAGGTTTTGAAAAGTTTAGATTTGGTTATTTTAGACAAAGTTAACATACCTCCAAGGGGAGGTGATTAGGAAACATTGCTTGAATACAGAGAACTTTATTGGCAGCTTAGACCGAATGCTTCCATAGCCCCATGACTAATCAATAATGTATCAATTATACCTGTTTTAAAGCTTGGGTCAGCTAAATTATAAAGTCGCACTGTTATGTTGTTGAGCATTATTTACTAAAGATTTTTTAAACACTAGAATTTATTTAATCATATTATAAGGATTTTATAAGTTGCGAATATACAGTTTTAAATGGTAGGCAGAGGGAAATGTAATTCGGTTGTGGGATTTAAATGAGCAAATTTATATGTGTACGTTTTTTGTGTATGGCTTTAAATGTAACTAAGAATATGATTAGGTGTGTATATTTAAACAGAAAATGTTTTCTTTCTTTATAATATGGTTCTGTTCAAGTTTTGATATTTAACAAAATGAAAGCGCTTAACATTTTTAAACGTTTTATTAAAATAAAGTTTCTACACATTATCCTATGGTGTCCATGAAAGTGGCATTACATACACACCTTTTTTGGTTACTATTATTGTTACCTTGTTCACTTTGGAGTAACACCTGTACAACTGTATAAAAATAGCCAAGGTCATAAAAGAGGGGACAAGAAGATCTTACATTTGCTGGTCAATATAGGCACCAAATAATTAGGGAAGTAGAAGAGGTGCTCGTAAAGCAATTGCTCGGCTGAAAAATGAACCTCCAGGAACAAAAAACCCAGCAAAAAGATGGAATCAACACTCATAAAGATATAATATACATTTATTAAATGTCCATAGGATAGAGGGAATAACTCTACTATCCTAAAAAATCCAGACCGGTTTCGGCTTAATAATGCCTTCTTCAGTGGATAAAAAATAAAACATCCAACAATACCAATATATATACTCAATCAAGTATCATATGAGAACACATAAAGACAAGACATTGGTCCATCAAAATTGGTCATTAAGACCAGGTGGGAATAAAGCGCCAAGCTTAACAATCCATTTTCATTCTTTAAAGTTAAGTAACTCATGCCAACCTGACTTGTCCCTGCATTTACCCCTAATACAATCTATAACAGTAAATAAAAAATAAGTTGAATGGTGCTTAAGAACATTTGTAAAGTGCGTTGTTCTTATATTTATTTCTTATATCACTAAGGTGCTCCCAAATTCTCAAACAAAATGGCCTGGAGGTTTGCCCTACATAAAATGAAGAGCATGTGCATGTAACAAGATAAATAACCCACTCTATGCTACAATTGGCCCAAAAATCAATATTAAAAATCTCAGGAGTATTCCGACTGCTAAATTCTCTAGTCTTTTGAACCCGAATGCAATATGGACAATTACCACATGGTATACAACCAACATAGACTGGGAGCATTACTCTAGCTCCAACACCCTAGCCCAAAGGTTCCTAGAATTTATAAACTCAAATGCTATGGAACAATTTGTTACCACTCCCACAACAGGGGAAAACATACTGGACCTGATCATCACCAACATGGGGACTCTATGCTCCAGACCAGAAGTGTATCCCTCACTGGTAAGATCAGACCATAAACTAATCTCACTGGATATTCACATCCCGACACCACCCCCTGCCCAGAAAACCACAGTGAAAAACTTCTCTAAAGCAAATTTCACATTCCTCAAAACCGAGGTTGAATCCTTCAAAGCCCCCGGGCCTGTGGAAAATACGGCCCAGACCGCAGAATCCTTTATAAACGCATTCTATGAACACCTTCAGGAATGCATAGATCATGCGATCCCAAATAAAACCAAGACCCAATCTTCCAAAGGCAGACGTCCTGTCTGGTGGACCCCAGCCATAAACAAACTATACAATAGAAGGAGGAAGCTACTAAATGATAGAGCAAAATTCCAAAAAGGGAAGGCATCTCTGATCAGTATTAGCAAAAAACTATGGGCACTCATAAAATCGTCTAAGGCCAGCTTTGAGAGAAAAATTGCACAGGACACTAAGGATAATCACAAGGCTTTCTTTAGTTATGTTAGGAACCTGGGTGGTAATTCCCAGATATGCTCAGAATTAGTCCAAAATGACAAAAAATACACTGAACCCACAGACATTGCCAACATCCTAGCTGACAGGTTCAGCGCAAACTTCTCCCCCCCACTCCCCACCAAAAAGGCAAATATCTATCAGAGCAGAGTGCTGCCCCCCTGACATCTCAGATGCTCAGGTAAGAGCCACCCTCTCCAAAGCAAAAAACACAGCATCAATGGGACCAGACAGTGTCCCAGGCTGCGTCCTACATGAACTCCAAGAAGAGCTAAACCCAAACATAAAACTACTCTTCAATCTCAGCCTTACTGCAGGATATGTACCCAAAGAGTGGTGTACAGCAACTGTGGTCCCTCTTCACAAAGGTGGTGCCTCAACGGATCCTGGAAACTATCGCCCCATAAGCCTGACTAGCTTGGTCTGCAAAGCTATGGAAAGGATCATCATGGCCCTCATAAATAAAGATATTGGGGACTTACAGACACTGGATCCTACCCAGTTCAGCTTTGCTAAGGGCAGATCCTGGCTCTTAAACCTGGTTGATTTCTTTGAAACAGTCACCAAGGCCATTGACGAGGGGAAGGTGGTCCACACAGCCTACCTGGGCCTCAGAAGCCTTCGATACAATACCCCACTCAGGCATTATAGATAAGCTCACCAGCTTAAATATAAACCCCTATGCACTAGATTGTTTGCAAACTGACTCAAGGCAGAACCCACATGGTTAGAATTGCTGGAGCCATGTCAGACTCCAAACCAGTTACAAGTGGCATCCCACAAGGCTCAGTCCTGGGACCTCTCTTGTTCGGTATATATTTCTCGGAGGTACAGGCCAACACAGAAGGACTGTGGCTGACCAAGTTCGCAGATGACTGCAAACTGGGTGCCATAATCGACTCTCCAGCCGACACAAGCATCCTCCAAAAGGGCCTCATAGAAACAGATAACTGGTATAAGGCTATCAGCCCCAGGGACTTTGTAAGCCTAGCCATAAAGATTCCCTGGCTTAAGCCACCCTAAAATTTATTTACCTGTGCCCCTGTTGAGCAGCACCACAGAAGTAATTCCCAGGATAAATTTCCTATTTCCCATCCAGTTGTCCAAATTTTTCTTAAAATGGCCAATGAGGTGCTCTGTTTGACATGAATGGGCAGCTTGTTCCAGAGTATGGGAAGCCTCTGGGACAGGAACCTATCCCTCCAGCAAGTTCTGTTTATTGTGATGACAAGGTTAAGGTCCCTAGAGCATGTGGCTCAAAGGGATTGGGATGTTGCTAAGTGTAGCATGTCCAACAGCTCTGGGTTTGACATGGCTTTGTATGTTAGGCAGAAATCACCCTGGAGTAGATGATATGCGATGGAGTAGAGCAATATCCGATGGAATAGAGCTGGAGTTTCTTAGGATGGTCTGCATAGGGCATCTGTTTGAGGCCAGTGATCCTCTTTGTGAGGTGTTTCTGTGGTCTTTCCAGTTGCTGCAAATGTCTTGTGAGGTACATCCCAAACAGGGCATTGTTCTCTAGAATAGGTCTAATGAGGGATGAGTAAAGGGGGACAATGACCTACCTTTTTCAAAGGGGATGACTATGCATTTTTTGGCATTGAGCATGAGGCCATGGCTTTGACACCAGGCATCTGTCTCATTGAGGCCCTTTTGTAGAATGGCCACATCCTTATGCCATTCAATAATAGCTCCCAGTTTGCAGTCATCCTTGAACTTTGTTAGCCATAAGCCCTCTGTGTTGGCTTGGACTTTAGAGAAGTAGATGCCGAACAGCAGGGGACCCAGGACTGAACCCTGTGGTACTCCACTAGTCACTGGTCTAGAGACAGATTTGGAATTGTCTACTTTCACGGTGTGGGTTCTGTCAGTGAGCCAGTTGGCCACCCTTCACGTGACATATGGGTTTATGCCCAGTTTCGTGAGTTTATCAATGTTACCAGAGTGGGGGATGGTGTTGAAGGCCTTGGCGAAATCAAGGTAGGCTGTGTGAACCACCCTACCCTCATCCATGGCTTTGGTGACTGCTTCAAAGAAGTCAGGTTTAGGAAACATTATCTACCTTTCACAAATCCAAACTGGGTGGGGTCCAGAGATTGCAGGTTATCTATGTCTTTGTTTATAAGTTCCATGATGATATGTTCCATGGCCTTGCAGATCAGACTCATCAGGCTGATGGGTAGGTAGTTTCTGGGTTCCGTGATGGATCTCCCCCCTTGTGGAGTGGGATTACTGTAGTGGTGCACCATTCAGTAGGCAAAAAACCTGTAGTGAGGCTTTGATTGAACATGGTACTTAGGTGGGGTGCTAGTTCAGTTTGTAGTTCATGCAGAACACAGCCTGGGACATTGTCAGGTCCCATGGATGCTGTATTTTTGACTTTGGCAAGTGCGTTTTTCACCTGTGTGGCCATGATTATAGGGACTTGGCATTTATCCGGTATAAAGATGGGCCCTTTCAGGGGTGAGAGGGGGTGAAATTTGCACTGAACCTATTTGCCAGGATGTTGGCAATATCAGCTAGTTCTGTATGTTTAGTGCCATTGTGCTGTAGCTCTGAGCAGATCTAAGTGTTGCCATTGAGATTCTTGACATAGCTATAGAATGCCTTGTGGTTGTCTTAAGAATCAGTGGTGATTTTGTTTTCCTAACTAGCTTTGGAGGATTTTATGAGGGATCTCAGCTTCTTACTGAGGCTGACAATGGAGTTTTTCCAGTCTTGGGATTTTACTCTTTTTTGCAACAGTTTCTTCCTTCTGTTGTAGAGTTTGTTAATGGCAGGGGACCACCGGATTGGCTGCTATTTTTTGAGGATAGTGTCTTCGTTCTATTTGGGATGGCATGGTCCATGCACTCGTGTATGTGTTCATACAGTGCATTGATGTAGGATTCAGCAGTCGTACTACTACTTTCCATCTAATGGGTGTGGTGAAGTTAGCCACTTCTGTCTTAAGAAGTATGAAGTTTTTTACGGTGGTTTCCTTAATAGGGGGTGGGGTGGGATGTGGATGTCTAGGGTGATTAACTTATGGTCGGATCTGATCAACGAGGGAATGACCTCTGGTGTGGAGCATCGATTGCCCAAGTTGGTAATGACCAGGTCTAGGATATTGCTGCCCCTGGTGGGGGTCTGGATCAGTTGATCCAAGGTGTTGGAATTTATGAATTCCAAAAAATGCTGTGCAAATGTGTTGGTACATGAGTAGTTTTCCCAGTTAATGGAGGGGTAGTTGAGGTTTCCCAGTATGAAGGTGTTGGGTTGTACCTTAACATTTTCCTGTATGTTAAGAAAAGTGGAGTGGGAGTCTTGAGGCATGGTGGGGGATCTGTAGCAAGTTACAATTTGGATTGCAGTCTTGCCTGGTATTAGTTGCACCTGGAGAATTTCAGATGCATTATGTTGGGCAATTAGCCTGGAGATGTGGATATCATTGGTGAATTTGGACACACCTCCACCTCTGGTATTTCGGTCCAGGTTAGATGGTCAAAATGTGTGGTATGAATTGTAGCCTGGTATTGCAGGGGTGCTCTCTGGACCCTTAAACCAGGTCTCTGTCACTGCACAGATGCCAATGTTCTCCATTTTAAAGAGTGCCTTGAGTGAGTGCATTTTGAGGTTTAGACTTCTAACACTGAGTAACATTACCCTCAGATTTTGCTTGCTTGTACCAGTTACAGTAGTAATTTTGTCATTTGAACCTTGCCTAAAAAGGTACTATGGGGGTGGCAAGAGCATTTAGCCAGTATCCGGAACCTCATGGACGACAGGTGCAGGCCATCTCTGGCAAAGCATCATGGCCTGTCGATCATGTCATCCCAGGCTGACAAATACTGGGTCCCCTTAGAATGACACCATAAGTTTAGCCAATTGTTGAAGTCAATCATTTTGTCCTTGTACTGAGGTATCAATCTGGGTGATGGCAGGATGCTACTCAGGTCTAGGGTCATGCCTGCCTGGGCTACAAGATTCAAGAGCTCCTCCATGTCTCTTTTCATGTAGTCCAGGGAGGTATGTCTCAGGTCATTCACACCAACATAGACAATGACAGAGTCATATTTGTACTTGTTCTGGAGTGACCTGAGTGTGTGGGTTATGTGGCGGATCCTGGCACCCGACAGGCAACTAACAGTAATCTACTCCTTGTTTAGCCTGGTGAGTGGGACATCAGTGTGCCTGACTATAGAGTCAGATATGACTAGTGTGTTGGGTACATTGTTTTGCCTTAGGGGCTGAGGTTGAGTGGCACACTTGTTTTGTGAGTTATGTGTCACTTGGGTTGTGTTGGGTGGTGTTGCTTGTTTGCTTTTCAGCTTCAGAGGTCTCTGTTGTTTGGACAGTTTTATTTTAAGAACCTCCACAGATGTAGATGTGTGTTTCATGTTACTATGTGTGGGTGTCAGTTTTGAAGGCTTATGAGATGTGTGTGGTGTGGTGCAGTGTTTACCTTCTCCTCCTGACTGACTAGTCCAGTCTTGGCTGGAGAGAGCTTGGCTTCCAATTTGGCAATATAAGTGGATCTCTCACAGGTTGTAGTGTTAGGTGGTAGGAGGAGAGGGCTGTCTGTGTACATGAGGCAACTGCTACATTGCCTCCAGATGCCCAGATTCACCAGGTGGACAGGAGAAAACACCAGGAGCTGACCCTTAGACATGCCTGTATATCTATTTATTTATTTAAGCACTAACTGTTTAAGTAGTAACTGTTTTTTTACTTGGTAAGGAGAGTTGAATGCTGTAGCAATTTATGGTCTATCTAGTGCTTACAATGGTTTCTAAGCAAGTGCTGAGCTACGAGGAACATGTTTGAGAGATAGAAATTTGAGAGATGGAAATTGTCTTAGCAAGGCTATAGTATACATAGCACAATGTTCTATCTGTATATGTTTTACTATAGTGAAAACAGACAGGAATTTTAAGAAAAAGATATATGAAGCTATTCATGACATATGCATTAAAAATGCCAATAGTGCTCTGCACAAACAGAGTGAAATATGCACAGGTTTTGAAAAGTTTAGATTTGGTTATTTTAGACAAAGTTAACATACCTCCAAGGGGAGGTGATTAGGAAACATTGCTTGAATACAGAGAACTTTATTGGCAGCTTAGACCGAATGCTTCCATAGCCCCATGACTAATCAATAATGTATCAATTATACCTGTTTTAAAGCTTGGGTCAGCTAAATTATAAAGTCGCACTGTTATGTTGTTGAGCATTATTTACTAAAGATTTTTTAAACACTAGAATTTATTTAATCATATTATAAGGATTTTATAAGTTGCAAATATACAGTTTTAAATGGTAGGCAGAGGGAAATGTAATTCGGTTGTGGGATTTAAATGAGCAAATTTATATGTGTACGTTTTTTGTGTATGGCTTTAAATGTAACTAAGAATATGATTAGGTGTGTATATTTAAACAGAAAATGTTTTCTTTCTTTATAATATGGTTCTGTTCAAGTTTTGATATTTAACAAAATGAAAGCGCTTAACATTTTTAAACGTTTTATTAAAATAAAGTTTCTACACATTATCCTATGGTGTCCATGAAAGTGGCATTACATACACACCTTTTTTGGTTACTATTATTGTTACCTTGTTCACTTTGGAGTAACACCTGTACAACTGTATAAAAATAGCCAAGGTCATAAAAGAGGGGACAAGAAGATCTTACATTTGCTGGTCAATATAGGCACCAAATAATTAGGGAAGTAGAAGAGGTGCTCGTAAAGCAATTGCTCGGCTGAAAAATGAACCTCCAGGAACAAAAAACCCAGCAAAAAGATGGAATCAACACTCATAAAGATATAATATACATTTATTAAATGTCCATAGGATAGAGGGAATAACTCTACTATCCTAAAAAATCCAGACCGGTTTCGGCTTAATAATGCCTTCTTCAGTGGATAAAAAATAAAACATCCAACAATACCAATATATATACTCAATCAAGTATCATATGAGAACACATAAAGACAAGACATTGGTCCATCAAAATTGGTCATTAAGACCAGGTGGGAATAAAGCGCCAAGCTTAACAATCCATTTTCATTCTTTAAAGTTAAGTAACTCATGCCAACCTGACTTGTCCCTGCATTTACCCCTAATACAATCTATAACAGTAAATAAAAAATAAGTTGAATGGTGCTTAAGAACATTTGTAAAGTGCGTTGTTCTTATATTTATTTCTTATATCACTAAGGTGCTCCCAAATTCTCAAACAAAATGGCCTGGAGGTTTGCCCTACATAAAATGAAGAGCATGTGCATGTAACAAGATAAATAACCCACTCTATGCTACAATTGGCCCAAAAATCAATATTAAAAATCTCAGGAGTATTCTGACTGCTAAATTCTCTAGTCTTTTGAACCCGAATGCAATATGAACAATTACCACATGGTATACAACCAACATAGACTGGGAGCATTACTCTAGCTCCAACACCCTAGCCCAAAGGTTCCTAGAATTTATAAACTCAAATGCTATGGAACAACTTGTTACCACTCCCACAAGAGGGGAAAACATACTGGACCTGATCATCACCAACATGGGGACTCTATGCTCCAGACCAGAAGTGTATCCTCACTGGTAAGATCAGACCATAAACTAATCTCACTGGATATTCACATCCCGACACCACCCCCTGCCCAGAAAACCACAGTGAAAAACTTCTCTAAAGCAAATTTCACACTCCTCAAAACCGAGGTTGAATCCTTCAAAGCCCCCGGGCCTGTGGAAAATACGGCCCAGACCGCAGAATCCTTTATAAACGCATTCTATGAACACCTTCAGGAATGCATGGATCATGCGATCCCAAATAAAACCAAGACCCAATCTTCCAAAGGCAGACGTCCTGTCTGGTGGACCCCAGCCATAAACAAACTATACAATAGAAGGAGGAAGCTACTAAATGATAGAGCAAAATTCCAAAAAGGGAAGGCATCTCTGATCAGTATTAGCAAAAAACTATGGGCACTCATAAAATCGTCTAAGGCCAGCTTTGAGAGAAAAATTGCACAGGACACTAAGGATAATCACAAGGCTTTCTTTAGTTATGTTAGGAACCTGGGTGGTAATTCCCAGATATGCTCAGAATTAGTCCAAAATGACAAAAAATACACTGAACCCACAGACATTGCCAACATCCTAGCTGACAGGTTCAGCGCAAACTTCTCCCCCCCACTCCCCACCAAAAGGGCAAATATCTATCAGAGCAGAGTGCTGCCCCCCTGACATCTCAGATGCTCAGGTAAGAGCCGCCCTCTCCAAAGCAAAAAACACAGCATCAATGGGACCAGACAGTGTCCCAGGCTGCGTCCTACATGAACTCCAAGAAGAGCTAAACCCAAACATAAAACTACTGTTCAATCTCAGCCTTACTGCAGGATATGTACCCAAAGAGTGGTGTACAGCAACTGTGGTCCCTCTTCACAAAGGTGGTGCCTCAACGGATCCTGGAAACTATCGCCCCATAAGCCTGACTAGCTTGGTCTGCAAAGCTATGGAAAGGATCATCATGGCCCTCATAAATAAAGATATTGGGGACTTACAGACACTGGATCCTACCCAGTTCAGCTTTGCTAAGGGCAGATCCTGGCTCTTAAACCTGGTTGATTTCTTTGAAACAGTCACCAAGGCCATTGTGAGGGAAGGTGGTCCACACAGCCTACCTGGACCTCGCAAAAGCCTTCGATACAATACCCCACTCAGGCATTATAGATAAGCTCACCAGCTTAAATATAAACCCCTATGCACTAGATTGTTTGCAAACTGACTCAAGGCAGAACCCACATGGTTAGAATTGCTGGAGCCATGTCAGACTCCAAACCAGTTACAAGTGGCATCCCACAAGGCTCAGTCCTGGGACCTCTCTTGTTCGGTATATATTTCTCGGAGGTACAGGCCAACACAGAAGGACTGTGGCTGACCAAGTTCGCAGATGACTGCAAACTGGGTGCCATAATCGACTCTCCAGCCGACACAAGCATCCTCCAAAAGGGCCTCATAGAAACAGATAACTGGTATAAGGCTATCAGCCCCAGGGACTTTGTAAGCCTAGCCATAAAGATTCCCTGGCTTAAGCCACCCTAAAATTTATTTACCTGTGCCCCTGTTGAGCAGCACCACAGAAGTAATTCCCAGGATAAATTTCCTATTTCCCATCCAGTTGTCCAAATTTTTCTTAAAATGGCCAATGAGGTGCTCTGTTTGACATGAATGGGCAGCTTGTTCCAGAGTATGGGAAGCCTCTGGGACAGGAACCTATCCCTCCAGCAAGTTCTGTTTATTGTGATGACAAGGTTAAGGTCCCTAGAGCATGTGGCTCAAAGGGATTGGGATGTTGCTAAGTGTAGCATGTCCAACAGCTCTGGGTTTGACATGGCTTTGTATGTTAGGCAGAAATCACCCCTGAGTAGATGATATGCGATGGAGTAGAGCAATATCCGATGGAATAGAGCTGGAGTTTCTTAGGATGGTCTGCATAGGGCATCTGTTTGAGGCCAGTGATCCTCTTTGTGAGGTGTTTCTGTGGTCTTTCCAGTTGCTGCAAATGTCTTGTGAGGTACATCCCAAACAGGGCATTGTTCTCTAGAATAGGTCTAATGAGGGATGAGTAAAGGGGGACAATGACCTACCTTTTTCAAAGGGGATGACTATGCATTTTTTGGCATTGAGCATGAGGCCATGGCTTTGACACCAGGCATCTGTCTCATTGAGGCCCTTTTGTAGAATGGCCACATCCTTATGCCATTCAATAATAGCTCCCAGTTTGCAGTCATCCTTGAACTTTGTTAGCCATAAGCCCTCTGTGTTGGCTTGGACTTTAGAGAAGTAGATGCCGAACAGCAGGGGACCCAGGACTGAACCCTGTGGTACTCCACTAGTCACTGGTCTAGAGACAGATTTGGAATTGTCTACTTTCACGGTGTGGGTTCTGTCAGTGAGCCAGTTGGCCACCCTTCACGTGACATATGGGTTTATGCCCAGTTTCGTGAGTTTATCAATGTTACCAGAGTGGGGGTTGGTGTTGAAGGCCTTGGCGAAATCGAGGTAGGCTGTGTGAACCACCCTACCCTCATCCATGGCTTTGGTGACTGCTTCAAAGAAGTCAGGTTTAGGAAACATTATCTACCTTTCACAAATCCAAACTGGGTGGGGTCCAGAGATTGCAGGTTATCTATGTCTTTGTTTATAAGTTCCATGATGATATGTTCCATGGCCTTGCAGATCAGACTCATCAGGCTGATGGGTAGGTAGTTTCTGGGTTCCGTGATGGATCTCCCCCCTTGTGGAGTGGGATTACTGTAGTGGTGCACCATTCAGTAGGCAAAAAACCTGTAGTGAGGCTTTGATTGAACATGGTACTTAGGTGGGGTGCTAGTTCAGTTTGTAGTTCATGCAGAACACAGCCTGGGACATTGTCAGGTCCCATGGATGCTGTATTTTTGACTTTGGCAAGTGCGTTTTTCACCTGTGTGGCCATGATTATAGGGACTTGGCATTTATCCGGTATAAAGATGGGCCCTTTCAGGGGTGAGAGGGGGTGAAATTTGCACTGAACCTATTTGCCAGGATGTTGGCAATATCAGCTAGTTCTGTATGTTTAGTGCCATTGTCCTGTAGCTCTGAGCAGATCTAAGTGTTGCCATTGAGATTCTTGACATAGCTATAGAATGCCTTGTGGTTGTCTTAAGAATCAGTGGTGATTTTGTTTTCCTAACTAGCTTTGGAGGATTTTATGAGGGATCTCAGCTTCTTACTGAGGCTGACAATGGAGTTTTTCCAGTCTTGGGATTTTACTCTTTTTTGCAACAGTTTCTTCCTTCTGTTGTAGAGTTTGTTAATGGCAGGGGACCACCGGATTGGCTGCTATTTTTTGAGGATAGTGTCTTCGTTCTATTTGGGATGGCATGGTCCATGCACTCGTGTATGTGTTCATACAGTGCATTGATGTAGGATTCAGCAGTCGTACTACTACTTTCCATCTAATGGGTGTGGTGAAGTTAGCCACTTCTGTCTTAAGAAGCATGAAGTTTTTTACGGTGGTTTCCTTAATAGGGGGTGGGGTGGGATGTGGATGTCTAGGGTGATTAACTTATGGTCGGATCTGATCAACGAGGGAATGACCTCTGGTGTGGAGCATCGATTGCCCAAGTTGGTAATGACCAGGTCTAGGATATTGCTGCCCCTGGTGGGGGTCTGGATCAGTTGATCCAAGGTGTTGGAATTTATGAATTCCAAAAAATGCTTTGCAAATGTGTTGGTACATGAGTAGTTTTCCCAGTTAATGGAGGGGTAGTTGAGGTTTCCCAGTATGAAGGTGTTGGGTTGTACCTTAACATTTTCCTGTATGTTAAGAAAAGTGGAGTGGGAGTCTTGAGGCATGGTGGGGGATCTGTAGCAAGTTACAATTTGGATTGCAGTCTTGCCTGGTATTAGTTGCACCTGGAGAATTTCAGATGCATTATGTTGGGCAATTAGCCTGGAGATGTGGATATCATTGGTGAATATGGACACACCTCCACCTCTGGTATTTCGGTCCAGGTTAGATGGTCAAAATGTGTGGTATGAATTGTAGCCTGGTATTGCAGGGTGCTCTCTGGACCCTTAAACCAGGTCTCTGTCACTGCACAGATGCCAATGTTCTCCATTTTAAAGAGTGCCTTGAGTGAGTGCATTTTGAGGTTTAGACTTCTAACACTGAGTAACATTACCCTCAGATTTTGCTTGCTTGTACCAGTTACAGTAGTAATTTTGTCATTTGAACCTTGCCTAAAAAAGATACTATGGGGATGGCAAGAGCATTTAGCCAGTATCCGGAACCTCATGGACGACAGGTGCAGGCCATCTCTGGCAAAGCATCATGGCCTGTCGATCATGTCATCCCAGGCTGACAAATACTGGGTCCCCTTAGAATGACACCATAAGTTTAGCCAATTGTTGAAGTCAATCATTTTGTCCTTGTACTGAGGTATCAATCTGGGTGATGGCAGGATGCTACTCAGGTCTAGGGTCATGCCTGCCTGGGCTACAAGATTCAAGAGCTCCTCCATGTCTCTTTTCATGTAGTCCAGGGAGGTATGTCTCAGGTCATTCACACCAACATAGACAATGACAGAGTCATATTTGTACTTGTTCTGGAGTGACCTGAGTGTGTGGGTTATGTGGCGGATCCTGGCACCCGACAGGCAACTAACAGTAATCTACTCCTTGTTTAGCCTGGTGAGTGGGACATCAGTGTGCCTGACTATAGAGTCAGATATGACTAGTGTGTTGGGTACATTGTTTTGCCTTAGGGGCTGAGGTTGAGTGGCACACTTGTTTTGTGAGTTATGTGTCACTTGGGTTGTGTTGGGTGGTGTTGCTTGTTTGCTTTTCAGCTTCAGAGGTCTCTGTTGTTTGGACAGTTTTATTTTAAGAACCTCCACAGATGTAGATGTGTGTTTCATGTTACTATGTGTGGGTGTCAGTTTTGAAGGCTTATGAGATGTGTGTGGTGTGGTGCAGTGTTTACGTTCTCCTCCTGACTGACTAGTCCAGTCTTGGCTGGAGAGAGCTTGGCTTCCAATTTGGCAATATAAGTGGATCTCTCACAGGTTGTAGTGTTAGGTGGTAGGAGGAGAGGGCTGTCTGTGTACATGAGGCAACTGCTACATTGCCTCCAGATGCCCAGATTCACCAGGTGGACAGGAGAAAACACCAGGAGCTGACCCTTAGACATGCCTGTATATCTATTTATTTATTTAAGCACTAACTGTTTAAGTAGTAACTGTTTTTTTACTTGGTAAGGAGAGTTGAATGCTGTAGCAATTTATGGTCTATCTAGTGCTTACAATGGTTTCTAAGCAAGTGCTGAGCTACGAGGAACATGTTTGAGAGATAGAAATTTGAGAGATGGAAATTGTCTTAGCAAGGCTATAGTATACATAGCACAATGTTCTATCTGTATATGTTTTACTATAGTGAAAACAGACAGGAATTTTAAGAAAAAGATATATGAAGCTATTCATGACATATGCATTAAAAATGCCAATACTGCTCTGCACAAACAGAGTGAAATATGCACAGGTTTTGAAAAGTTTAGATTTGGTTATTTTAGACAAAGTTAACATACCTCCAAGGGGAGGTGATTAGGAAACATTGCTTGAATACAGAGAACTTTATTGGCAGCTTAGACCGAATGCTTCCATAGCCCCATGACTAATCAATAATGTATCAATTATACCTGTTTTAAAGCTTGGGTCAGCTAAATTATAAAGTCGCACTGTTATGTTGTTGAGCATTATTTACTAAAGATTTTTAAACACTAGAATTTATTTAATCATATTATAAGGATTTTATAAGTTGCTTGAATATACAGTTTTAAATGGTAGGCAGAGGGAAATGTAATTCGGTTGTGGGATTTAAATGAGCAAATTTATATGTGTACGTTTTTGTGTATGGCTTTAAATGTAACTAAGAATATGATTAGGTGTGTATATTTAAACAGAAAATGTTTTCTTTCTTTATAATATGGTTCTGTTCAAGTTTTGATATTTAACAAAATGAAAGCGCTTAACATTTTTAAACGCTTTTATTAAAATAAAGTTTCTACACATTATCCTATGGTGTCCATGAAAGTGGCATTACATACACACCTTTTTGGTTACTATTATTGTTACCTTGTTCACTTTGGAGTAACACCTGTACAACTGTATAAAAATAGCCAAGGTCATAAAAGAGGGACAAGAAGATCTTACATTTGCTGGTCAATATAGGCACCAAATAATTAGGGAAGTAGAAGAGGTGCTCAGAAGTAAAGCAATTGCTCGGCTGAAAAATGAACCTCCAGGAACAAAAACCCAGCAAAAGATGGAATCAACACTCATAAAGATATAATATACATTTATTAAATGTCCATAGGATAGAGGAATAACTCTACTATCCTAAAAAATCCAGACCGGTTTCGGCTTAATAATGCCTTCTTCAGTGGATAAAAAATAAAACATCCAACAATACCAATATATATACTCAATCAAGTATCATATGAGAACACATAAAGACAAGACATTGGTCCATCAAAATTGGTCATTAAGACCAGGTGGGAATAAAGCGCCAAGCTTAACAATCCATTTTCATTCTTTAAAGTTAAGTAACTCATGCCAACCTGACTTGTCCCTGCATTTACCCCTAATACAATCTATAACAGTAAATAAAAATAAGTTGAATGGTGCTTAAGAACATTTGTAAAGTGCGTTGTTCTTATATTTATTTCTTATATCACTAAGGTGCTCCCAAATTCTCAAACAAAATGGCCTGGAGGTTTGCCCTACATAAAATGAAGAGCATGTGCATGTAACAAGATAAATAACCCACTCTATGCTACAATTGGCCCAAAATCAATATTAAAAATCTCAGGAGTATTCCGACTGCTAAATTCTCTAGTCTTTTGAACCCGAATGCAATATGAACAATTACCACATGGTATACAACCAACATAGACTGGGAGCATTACTCTAGCTCCAACACCCTAGCCCAAAGGTTCCTAGAATTTATAAACTCAAATGCTATGGAACAACTTGTTACCACTCCCACAAGAGGGGAAAACATACTGGACCTGATCATCACCAACATGGGGACTCTATGCTCCAGACCAGAAGTGTATCCCTCACTGGTAAGATCAGACCATAAACTAATCTCACTGGATATTCACATCCCGACACCACCCCCTGCCCAGAAAACCACAGTGAAAAACTTCTCTAAAGCAAATTTCACACTCCTCAAAACCGAGGTTGAATCCTTCAAAGCCCCCGGGCCTGTGGAAAATACGGCCCAGACCGCAGAATCCTTTATAAACGCATTCTATGAACACCTTCAGGAATGCATGGATCATGCGATCCCAAATAAAACCAAGACCCAATCTTCCAAAGGCAGACGTCCTGTCTGGTGGACCCCAGCCATAAACAAACTATACAATAGAAGGAGGAAGCTACTAAATGATAGAGCAAAATTCCAAAAAGGAAAGGCATCTCTGATCAGTATTAGCAAAAAACTATGGGCACTCATAAAATCGTCTAAGGCCAGCTTTGAGAGAAAAATTGCACAGGACACTAAGGATAATCACAAGGCTTTCTTTAGTTATGTTAGGAACCTGGGTGGTAATTCCCAGATATGCTCAGAATTAGTCCAAAATGACAAAAAATACACTGAACCCACAGACATTGCCAACATCCTAGCTGACAGGTTCAGCGCAAACTTCTCCCCCCCACTCCCCACCAAAAGGGCAAATATCTATCAGAGCAGAGTGCTGCCCCCCTGACATCTCAGATGCTCAGGTAAGAGCCGCCCTCTCCAAAGCAAAAATCACAGCATCAATGGGACCAGACAGTGTCCCAGGCTGCGTCCTACATGAACTCCAAGAAGAGCTAAACCCAAACATAAAACTACTGTTCAATCTCAGCCTTACTGCAGGATATGTACCCAAAGAGTGGTGTACAGCAACTGTGGTCCCTCTTCACAAAGGTGGTGCCTCAACGGATCCTGGAAACTATCGCCCCATAAGCCTGACTAGCTTGGTCTGCAAAGCTATGGAAAGGATCATCATGGCCCTCATAAATAAAGATATTGGGGACTTACAGACACTGGATCCTACCCAGTTCAGCTTTGCTAAGGGCAGATCCTGGCTCTTAAACCTGGTTGATTTCTTTGAAACAGTCACCAAGGCCATTGACGAGGGGAAGGTGGTCCACACAGCCTACCTGGACCTCGCAAAAGCCTTCGATACAATACCCCACTCAGGCATTATAGATAGGCTCACCAGCTTAAATATAAACCCCTATGCACTAGAGTGTTTGCAAACTGACTCAAGGCAGAACCCACATGGTTAGAATTGCTGGAGCCATGTCAGACTCCAAACCAGTTACAAGTGGCATCCCACAAGGCTCAGCCCTGGGACCTCTCTTGTTCGGTATATATTTCTCGGAGGTACAGGCCAACACAGAAGGACTGTGGCTGACCAAGTTCGCAGATGACTGCAAACTGGGTGCCATAATCGACTCTCCAGCCGACACAAGCATCCTCCAAAAGGGCCTCATAGAAACAGACAACTGGTGCCAGAGCCATGGCCTCAAGCTAAACGCCAAAAAGTGTATAGTCATTCCCTTTGGCAAAAACAAAGTGCCCAGGAATTATCACATAGGTGGTAATCCATTAAGTACAGAAGAAGTAATTAGGGACCTGGGGACCCAAGTTGATAGCAATCTCTCATTTGACAACCTCATGGCCAAAGTGGTTAGAAAAACATTTTATATAGCCCACCTAATCATGGAGGGATTCACATCTAGATCGGGGGAGGTCATCGTGCCTCTTTACTCATCCCTCATCAGGCCCATAATTGAGTACAATGCCCCTTTTGGGATGTACCTTACCAGACACCTGCAGCAACTGGAAAGACCCCAAAAGTACCTCACCAAGAGGATCAAAGGGCTCAAACAGATGCCATATGCTGCCCGGTTAAAGAAACTCCAGCTCTACTCAGTGGCATACCACCTGTTCAGAGGTAATCTGTGCCTGACATATAAAACCATGTCCAACCCGGAATTAATGGACATGCTGCACCTCAGAAAATCCAAATCCCATCGAGCTACATGCTCGAGAGACTTGAACCTCAGCACCGAAATGAATAGGACATGCTGGAGGGACAAATTCATAACCCAGAGGCTCCCTTCAGTCTGGAATAAAATCCCAGTCCAGGTTAGGCAGAGTCCCTCATTGACTCTCTTCAAGAGGAATCTTGATGAGTGGATGGGAGATCATAGGTTTACCCCGGGTATCACTTCTGTGTCACTGTTAGACAGAGGCACAGTATACTAACCTCAAAAAAGGGCATAGCAAAATTAATTTAAAATGGGTGGCAAAAGCCAAACACATTCTGGCTAGGCTTATAAATGCCCTAGGGCAGATAGCCTAGTATGAACCTATGAACCTATGAACTGGTCCTCCTATTAAGGAGAATTGCGTGGAAGCTTTAGAATCAACAACAGCCCCCTTGTAATGACTAAACATTGAGCCTAGTGTTCGTCCTCTCCTAAATGAGAATGAACATCTATCCCTCAAAAAAGGGTACAATTTTTCTTCAGCCATAAGAATGTTCCAATGTTTATGGATAATATTCATAAATCCTCTGGTGTTTCATCCATAAGTGGTGACAAAACATACCGGCTCATTGGAATTATCTCTATTTTGAACTTTATAACATAGCAAATCCAACCTATTTTGTTTAGAAGCCCAATTTTTGGCAGAGCTAACAGTACCTTGATGATAACCTCTCTCCTTAAACCTACAAACAAGGTCATCCCGAATACGAGCAAAGTATGTTGACTAGAACAAATCCTTCTGGCTCTAAGGAATTGAGATTTTGGGATGTTCTGGATGATATGTTGTGGGTGGAAGCTGGTAGCATGTAAAAGGGAATTGTATTCAGGAAATTTCCTATATAGAGCTGTAGACAAAGTGTCATCAGAATTTCTACTAATCTCAACATCAAGGAAAATTATCTGGGATCTATGATAATTTGCCTTGAATTCAATTCCCCATACATTATCATTAAGATAGTCAACAAATTCTTGAAGATAAACCTCATCAGCCCTCCACACCAACCAACAATCATCCAGATAACGTCGCCAAATATCCATTTCACACATATAGATATTGTGGATGGAATCATAAATCATGACCTCTTCAATGTAGGCCATGAATAAGTCTGCATACATAGGTGTGAAAGATGCACCCATAGCCGTTCCTTTAGTCTGCCAGAAACATCGGTCCTGAAAGTAAAAAACATTACTGGTCAGAACATATTCCGCCAAACATACCAGGAAGGTGTTAAATCCAGGTTTATAAAGGCTAGATCTGCCCAACCAGTAATCCAGGGCTTGCAAGCCCGCCCAATGTGGAATATTCATGTAGAGAGAGGTAACATCCAGGGTACATAATAGCCAATGAGGCTCAAGTTGTATATCATTAATAATGTCCAAAAACTGGGTGGTATCCTGAATCCTTGCTCTGATGGATGAAAGCAAAGGTTTCAAAAAATATGTCAGATATTCAGACAAGAGTTCTGTCAAGGACCCATGTCCTGAGACAATCGGTCTCCTGGGTGGGTCAAGGGCATCTTTATGTATTTTAGGCAACAGATAAAGGTACTGTTTCTTTGGAGAGGAAACAGTGAGTTGATTTTTATCTACCTGTGTTATAATACCTTCCTCTACTGCCTGTGTCAAAAAAGATTCAATTTTACACTGAAGATGGTCCGTAGGGTCCAAGGGCATAGCCATGTAATATGTCTTATCCCCTAACTGTCTCATGGCCTCCCTTTCATATTTAGCCTTATCTTGGACCACTATCAGCTTATGTTATCATTATATTCTTATTATTCCTGAGTTCATCCACACACCGCACTTCCTCTTTGGATAAATTGTTATATGATATAGGAAAATCCTTAAATAACAATGTAAATCTTTCAAAACATTAGTTTGAAAAACCCCTACCAAATTGGTCATAGGCGGAACAAAAGTTGATTTTTTAAAATTAAATCCATGAGTCAAGATGGATGTATTGTCCATATAAAACAGTAAGTTTAACAATCGACAGAAATTAGCCACATCTTGTGCCAAAGAATATTCAGGAACAAAAAAAACAGGAACAAAGTTTAATCCTTTGTCAAGTACTCTAATCTGTGTATTATTGAGATCCACAGTAGAAATATTGTGAGCATTAGAATTAACAGTTAACGTTCTTTCATGAGTTTCAAAAGGGCCTCCAAACCCTCCCTGGGTTTGTCCCTTCTTATGTTTCCTCCCCCCTCATCTGAATCTGAACCCAAAGGGTGGGATAAATTCCTCCTTTTGGGATCAGGTGAAACATCAGAGTGGTTTCCCTCCCCTTCCGGGTTAGAGGATGTGTCCTCCGCTGAAGTAAAACCTGAAGAGTCAAAGCTCTTCTTTAGTATGGATTTTGGTCTCTTCCTCTTGGGAGTCAAAGGTCGCTTATTAGGTAATCTAAAAGTAACATTTCTAGATACTTCAAAAGGTTTCCCTCTCTCGTAATCACCAAAATCCCTATGGAATGTCTTAAGCTTCTTTTCTTTCAAACCTTGTTCTAATTTGGATAATTCTACAGTCAATTGTTTAACCCTTGAGGAGAATGAGGCACAAGCCTCATGTTTATTAACTTCCAAACAAATATTCTCAAGTTCCTGGATCCCTGTCTGAACAGTACGTTCATAAAAATCTGCCAAAGCATCAACAAACTTAGAAGATGCTAATTGTTGAATTTGACTCCAATCCTCTGTCAATTTCTCATCAATGTTATACACCAGGGGTTGCATTTTAACCCTTAAACCACGGGGTGTGATATTTTTACATTTATAGGCCTTAAATAAACGTAAATGCCAGACATTAGTCCAGAGGGCCTTCATATTTTTACTTAGTCTGGTAAAAAATGATTCACATAAAATATCCTGGTCCAAGATAACTCCCCCTGATGTATCAACCTGCCCCGGGGCCACTAAACCAAAAATGGTGAAATCATCCTTGTTAGATGCCAAACCTTTGATTAAAGGTGACAATGCCATACTGGGTCAAAAAATATATAGATATATAAAGAATAATAATATATCACCAATAAGTGGACAACTAACAAAGCACAATGTTCAGAGAAATCTATAACAGTAATCAAAAGTGGTGGTATGACAACAAATAAGAATATGTGTAGCGAATCAATATATTGGTTGATATAAAAAAATATTTTTATAGCAGTTGAAATATTTGGTATAACCAAAAAACTAGCCAATCATATTAAACCTGAAAGGCAACAATACTATAATCAGTTCTTGTGAATAATATGTCACAATACTGCGTATTTGCCCAATACATAACACATATCCAATCAGAAAATATGTTTCAACTTACTATCCCATAGATCAATCTGGGTAGGTCCAAAAATGGACTATAATAATTAAATGCAATAATCAGCCCTTGCGATAAGTCCAAAATGGATTCAATCACACCGCTGCGTATTTATGTCCAAAACAACCAAACCCGAAACATCATACAGCCCAAAATTGACATCAAATCCATTGACTGTATATCTAAGAATGTGTTATAGCAACCTGCAAATGATAAAAAATATTCAACCTCTAACACGTAACTTCCTAATTCAAATTAGTGTCATACCACCAAATTCTGATAAAAAAATAATTAAATCTAGTTGTACACCTTATGGTGAGAAATGAACCCTAAAAATAGGTCCAATATAAAATAAAAACCCAAAATGGCATAGTCATATCAAAGGAATCAACAAGAAACAAAACTATACATATATAAATATATATATATAGTATAATACATGTGACCCCCAAGAGGAATAAGATCAAAATCCCACTATACACAAGCCTCCAACCATATACAACATGTATATGAATTTACAAGAATGTATAAATCAAACAAAATATAAATCTCAAAAGCCCATCTCAGTTAAATAACCATAAGAACTGCCGCTAGATGAAAAAACACATGCTAACCTATATAGACAACTTATCACAGAGTTCCGCCAGTGACGTTTTTTTTAAAAAAACATCATTAATATACAACAATTAGACTGCAAAAATACTACTATAATATTGTAAGCAGTCTCCGAAGGCTGAAATGTTAGTCTGATAGCTACAGGGCATGTGTATTCCTTAAAAAACACAAAAACATATATATAAGAACACACCAGTGTAAGATATATATGCAACCTACATAATATATTTGTTTAGGAAAAACACATAATATTCAAAAAATAGTCCCATCCGATAACAGTCTCAAAATATAAATGTCCATGAATCAGCAGAAATTCAAATTGTCCAATTGTAGCAATAATGGAGTCCCAGGTATGTTTGTAACAGCAAACACCAAGTAGGCCCAAGATGTTGAGCCCTAACCCAGACCATATATAATAATTACAAAAACAAAATATATTAGAAAATGTTCAAACGGGCCAATCTATAGATCGATCAAAGATGGATCTTCTGGATAAACCTCAGTGAAGAAAAAAAGTCATGAAACAATACAGCACCATCCCACCAAAAATTAAAGTACCTTGACTGGCAAACATAAGCCGTCAAAAAGTAATTAGTCACAGAAAATGTTCATCCAATCATCACCAACAAGGGGTAAACGCTAGCCTGGTTCAAAAATTCTGAAAGAAAGCCGGAACAAGATACAGAAACCATGATGAACAATGTGTGGGTGTCAGTTTTGAAGGCTTATGTGATGTATGTGGTGTGGTGCGAGTGTTTACCTTCTCCTCCTGACTGACTAGTCCAGTCTTGGCTGGAGAGAGCTTGGCTTCCAATTTGGCAATATAAGTGGATCTCTCACAGGTTGTAGTGTTAGGTGGTAGGAGGAGAGGGCTGTCTGTGTACATGAGGCAACTGCTACATTGCCTCCAGATGCCCAGATTCACCAGGTGGACAGGAGAAAACACTGGGAGCTGACCCTTGGACATGCCTGTTTAGCTATTTATTTATTTAAGTACTAACTATTTAAGTAGTAACTGTTTTTTCTTACTTGGTAAGGAGAGTTGAATGCTGTAGCAATTTATGGTCTATCTAGTGCTTACAATGGTTTCTAAGCAAGTGCTGAGCTACGAGGAACATGTTTGAGAGATAGAAATTTGAGAGATGGAAATTGTCTTAGCAAGGCTATAGTATACATAGCACAATGTTCTATCTGCATATGTTTTACTATAGTGAAAACAGACAGGAATTTTAAGAAAAAGATATATGAAGCTATTCATGACATACGCATTAAAAATACCAATAGTGCTCTGCACAAACAGAGTGAAATATGCACAGCTTTTGAAAAGTTTAGATTTGGTTATTTTAGACCAAGTTAACATACCTCCAAGGGGTGGTGATTGGGAAACATTGCTTGAATACAGAGAACTTTATTGGCAGCTTAGACCGAATGCTTCCATAGCCCCATGACTAATCAATAATGTATCAATTATACCTGTTTTAAAGCTTGGGTCAGCTAAATTATAAAGTCGCACTGTTATTATGTTGTTGAGCATTATTTACTAAAGATTTTTTAAACACTAGAATTTATTTAATCATATTATAAGGATTTTATGAGTTGCGAATATACAGTTTTAAATGGTGGGCAGAGGGAAATGTAATTCAGTTGTGGGATTTAAATGAGCAAATGTATATGTGTACGTTTTTTGTGTATGGCTTTAAATGTAACTAAGAATATGATTAGTTGTGTATATTTAAACAGAAAATGTTTTCTTTCTTTATAATATGGTTCTGTTCAAGTTTTGATATTTAACAAAATGAAAGCACTTAACATTTTTAACCGTTTTATTAAAATAAAGTTTCTACACATTATCCTATGGTGTCCATGAAAGTGGCATTACATACACACCTTTTTGGTTACTATTATTGTTATCTTGTTCACTTTGGAGTAACATCTGTGCAACTGTATAAAAATAGCCAAGGTCATAAAAGAGGGGACAAGAAGATCTTACATTTGCTGGTCAATATAGGCACCAAATAATTAGCACAGAATAATTTTCAGGACACTATCATTAAGAAACAGAGGTAGTGACCAGATGCAGATAGTGGAGAGTACATTGGCCTTTTCTGAAGTGCTTCTATTGGCCAACACTACCAAGCCAAGAGAGGACATGATATAGCAGTTTGAGTCCTTACCTGTGCAAGGGAACCTATGCACATGAAAGTAGATGACCAGAATAGGACATGGTGTGAGGTATAGTTGTTTGATACAGAAAAACTTCATATCACCACACATTTGCTGACAACAGTTACATGATTTTTCTGAGCTATGATACAGAATTGGAATTGTGTAGACATGGTAAGGACTTGCTGTGTCTAATAATGGTGGCTGCCAAAAAAGCAATTACTGCAAAATACAAATCAAAATCTAAACTTAGTAGACATTGTGAATATAGTGACATAGATAAATCTACTGGAATTGAGAACTTTAGAAAAGGATAGGAGCAAACTACATAGGAAAAAATGGGAATACATACAAGGGAGGAAAGAGGTTTAAAAGGCAACAGGACTTAAATGAGCTATGTAATGTTTGACTGAAAAAAAGATTGGATAGATTATAAGTGAAGTATAATGTTTGCAACTGGAAGTGTGTCAGTATGGTTTGTGATGTAAAATGCTTGCAACTAAGGTTGTGTTAGTGTGGTTTGTTTTCATGACTGCCTGTGTAGTAAGTGATGGCTTAATAAAGATGTTTCTTGTTTAAAAATGATAGGAATTGAATGATTTATGTAATGTTGCTTAGGTTATATGATATATAGCAATACATGTGAAGTATTACATTTGTTATGTTAATTATAGTTTGATTTCTTTTATGTGAATGTAAATTTGCCTATGTCACAAGTGATAATTCAAGAAAGATGTTTTGAAAAAAAAAACAGTTACATATGAGATTCACTCACATGGGTACACATACAGCCATATTGTCTCTTTCTGAGATCTAATTATGTAAAGTACTAAAAGCTGGACTGGAAAGGTACACTAAAAGAATTATAACTTTAGAATGAGATAAAAGGAGGTTGCGATAGACAAAGAAAAAAATATGGAAGTGCAATTTAGAAGTAAGCCAGAAGGAAAGGAGTGAAGTGGAAAAGAAAATGCGAAAAGTGTAAAACTAGCAGGGGTATCAGAAGGGTGAAGGTGATGCTTTGCAAGGCAAGAAATCAAGAAACAGAATAGTAACCTGCCAGCACTGAAACAAGCCAGGAAGTAAACATAGCAGTAGCAATGGAAATGTGGGTTAGTGAAAGAGGGACTGAGATATATTCAGCCTGCACCTTGAAGTAGTCAGAAATGCTAGATAGGAAATGTGTGAGAGGGGGGGGCACATAAATAAGGAATAGGATTACATTAAATGCAAAGTGAAGGAAGATGTTTGTGAAGAGAATGGCATGAATCAATGCTAGGGGTGGGGGTAATACAAACAGTGGCTTAATCAAAGTGGAAGGGGATTTTGGGGAAGTTGAGAAACTATTATTATACATAGCCTACTGGTTACTTCAAGAAAGGTAATCAATCACTGATTAAAGGAAAAAATTAGGACATGGAACAAAAGGGAACATTTATACATTGAGTATGGAGAGGCAATATGCTGTAGTTATTATTCACTAGAAATGTTTTGCACAGCTGGTACAGGAAAAGACTAGAAAAGATTGAATAAATGGCATAGTGTGGTACAAATTACTTGAGGTATGAAGAATGCAAGTAAATGCACCATAAATTAACACATTGAATTTACCACAGTGGTTTTCATTATCAGTATATGGGAGACAAGAACATTAACTGAAATGTTGGCATGTTAGTCACATCAGGAGGATTGTAGAGATATTGGCTATCAAAATGGAATGCTGGGGAATAAGAAAAGGTCAGACAGTAGGATAAGGACTATGCAGGAGAACGGAGACCAGAAAGGAAAAAAAATGAATGCAGCCAAATGAGGAAGTCAGAAAAGTAATAGTAGGAAAGGAGAGGTTCTGTGAAAAGTGAAATGGTTAAGAAGATATAAACAAATTATTATCATTATATTTTATTTATTAACATTCTGATGAATGGATTGTACATCAGAGGACATTCCCATTTTACTGAAGGCCTTGGTAGACAAGCCCACTAATTAGTTATAAATTGTGAAAATAAATTCTAGGAAAATTATAACAAAATACTCAAAGTAAGGCAAATAATAACCTAGAAATGCAAAAACCATGAACATTTGAATGACCAAGGCAGTCATCAAAAAATGATCTGGCAGGAAGAATAAAATAAGGAAAAAAGTATTTCAAGCACAGAAAGGGAAAAGAGGACAGAAGAATAAAGATGAGTAAACTTGTGAAGGAAAGAAAATATTTCATTGAGGAAAAAGAAAGACAGAGATTCTTAAAAATGTCGTTTGTTTTTTAAAGAGACGATGGAACAGAATCCCTGTGTAAGAATGGCAGAGAAGAGATGAAGCAGGGATGTGAACTGACTGGATTATTGACCAGGGAAGAAAAGAGAAATAGCTGTTAGCAGCTAGAAATGATAAAATATAAAACGTAGATGAGATACCTTTAAGAACGTATAAAATCTCTTTATTTTCAGTGCCTGAAATATAACTTCATAACAGGTTACTGGTGAATAGGGACATCCCTGAGAAATAGAAATGTACATCGATAGTGTCACTCCAAATATGGGTGGGAAGCACCAAAGCCAGACTGTTAAACTAGAGAGTAGTGAATTTGACCTCAGTAGTAGTGAAGATTATGGCAATGGTGCTGAAAGACTGGAAACCTTTTTGGAAGACAATGAATCTAAAAGGTAGTATGGATGTGCAGCCAGACACTCCTTTACACAGACCTAAGCATGTAGATGGGACTATGAACTTCGATGATATAAGTAGCCTTAAAGGGATGGAGACAATAGAAAATATGATCAAGAAGGCAGATGTGACCAGATTAAAGGAAGCAGAGAGTTGCAATGTGAGGCATTCTATCAAAATAAAGGAGTTCATTACGTGCATTACATCAACCTGTTTTGAGGATGATATGAAAATAGGTGCAATGTTAGGAGTAGAAGGGGGGAGGCTTAAGAGACAAACCAGAAAGTTTTTAGATCACTAGATAGCTCATGGCTGAGAAATATTAGGCACTGCACGAAAGGAGCAATCACTCAGCACAGCAAACAAGTTAAGATGCACTGTTTAAAGTCATATAACCATAGCTGGTTTAGAAATGCTTGTAATGTCAACAATGAGCCATCAGATGTACACTGAATATTCAGCAGCCAAGTAGATGCTGTTCTCCATCTCTGGGGTCATACACTCCAGGGATAGGGTGCAGTTTTCATACTCTATACATCACTGGTGAGGCTGCAGATTGATTATTGTAATACATTTTGGAGATGATATAAACAGAGATGTATGAGATAGCACAGATGAAACTAACAAAAGGGATGGCATGAGAAAAGGAAGACATGCTATTGATGTTTGTCTGCTTCTCTTGGATAAGAGAAGGTTTAAAGGTTAACAGTACTGTTTCAGTGAGAGGGATGTGTTCAAATGAAGTGCGTTGTCGAATTGGTTATCACTGAACAAAATAACAGAATCATTTAAGATTACATGGATTAAGTGTAAAATGGTGTTCAAACAGGTGGAGATGTCCAGCTTCACCCTGGAAGCTGCAGTAATTGATCATACTAGAAATAAAATACTCTTCTGTCATTTTAAAAAGCGCGATGTTTGTATGTATAGATGTTATATGTTATGCAGTCATATTTTTGATTTCATTATACAGGTGCACTACTTTGTGTTTTTCATGCATTAAATGTAAAGTATTTTATCTTGATAACTTTTATAAATTTGTTACATTGGATTTCATTGTATTCCCTCCTCCATGTATACTATCATATTCTTTCTCCTATAGGCCTTTTTTACTCTATCTTCAAAATAACAAATCTTTCTTTCTAGACATTCCTAAAGTATCCTTATAAAGAAAATAAATCAAGCTGAAACCAGTAATGAGCTCTGCAATTCCTACTGAAGAAACTTCTTTCTTTCGGGTGAGCAGTAGCAACTGGAATTCAGAAAGGGTGTTGACACAGTCACAAGCAGATGTCTTCTGTTTACTGAGTATGTACAATGAGACCTGATGCTCATTAGGACTGAATTGTAATGGAAATCAGTGCAAGGAGGTGAGCATACTAAATATGCCACTCACGGCTGCAGCAGGGTCTACTGGGAAAGCATGCGGTACTAGGGTGTGGCCGCAGGATAACATAGGAACTCTCTCTCTCTTTCTCTCTCTCTCTCTCTCTCTCTCTATATATATATATATATATATGGGATCCGTCAATATGTTCGAAGTTTCACTACTTCAAATCCCACTTCACTGAGTCCACTTGTTCAAAATAGTGAAACTTCAAACATTGACTTTGGCAGTCACACTACAGCACGGAATGGGAATATTCACTTTTCCCCGCTGTAGTGCAATCTCGGAGTTGATATATTTAAGTAGAGGGGTGTGCTGGGGTGCTTGCCCCCCAGCAAAAACATGTTTTAGTGTTTTTTTTTTTTTTTGGGTAGCCCAGTGAACTAGACTTCAGCAAAAGTGCACTTTCTTTTAAATTTACTTTTGCTGAAGTGTAGGGTTTGCTGCTCTATTTCGAAGAAGTGTATTTTCGATGTAGAGCAGTAGACCCATATATATATATTTTTTTCTTTTTGATGTGGGTCAGGTGCCTGTTTATCATGTACAGTAGAGAATCGATTATCTGAAACGTCAATTATCAGAACAAGCCTTTCAAAGTTCTCAGATAGGAAAAATCATAAAGTTTAAAAATGTAAACATTATACATATTCGTTTGAGCATGTTTTTGGAGCTTGTAGCCAGCTTGTGTGTGAAAAATATTCTTTATTGTCCACTGGAATCACTGAATGGTTGAAAAGTGAATTCCTGCATGCAGAAAAAAAACAAGATTTTAGAAGTTTTTTATCCGGTTCAATTATATATTTGATTAGCTGAACAATTTGATTATCCAAACTGCCCTATGCCCAATTAGTTCAGATAATTGACTCTATTGTATGAAGAGAAGATAAGGAGGGGAAGGACCATTTTTATGATAGGTAGCAAAGACACATAAATGAACGAACAAACATAGAAACACTGAAGACAGGTAAGACTTGCAGACATTGCTGTAAGAAAAAATGAAGGAGAGGGAGCACAATGGTGAAGGAGAGATCACACAAACAGTGGGAACATAATGCTGACAGATGGGATTGGAAAACAAACAAATAGGTGGCATAGACACAAAATTGAGGGAATACCAGGATGGGGATAGACTTGGTTCATGCAATTGCTGCACAAAAACCAAAAAGTCCACACTCCAAGTCAGCTCTTAAGCATCTAAACTTTAATAAATCTCAAAACATGTTAAAAAACATGTTATGAACCAAAACACCCAGCCGATGAAAAATAGTAGTCTAAGCATACCGGTTTCGGCTGTAAGCCTTCATCAGTGCAATAAAGAGTACACAACACAATCAATTAAATACATTTCCCAAAAGCCCTATTGGTCATTACAAATGCTCATTAAAGCCTGGTGCAAACAAAGCCCCTAATTTTATAATCCACATTTGTTCCTTATAGTTTAACATGGTATGCCATCCAACATTGCAGCATGCAGCTGCTGCCCCTGCCATATGTGACCCAGTTTGGAGCTTAATCACCATCGTGGGTTCCCTTATCATTTAGCCCTGGCTAAGATGGTAGAGTTAATGTGGGTCATCGGGTTATTCAAAGAGTTATCAATGTGGGCATCTAACTTCATACCAATGATCTCCCTTACTATGTCTTCCAGCTAGCAATGTGTGACAAAGCTGTCAACTCTACTGACAATGTAATACCATCTGGTGCAGGGCTGCCTGTACTAGCTGCTGCAGGTGGGACAGTCAATGTGGAGGTGATTAGGGCAGGCTAGGACCCAGATCTGAGTGTGTGTTGGTGACACTGCTGTTGCCTCCTGTGGAGGACTGACAGGCCTTGCCTGATGGATGCATGCAGGTGTAGATGCTGCTGCATATAATAATAAATACATGGAGAGAGAAACAAAATAATAAACAATGTAAATGCAAGCAATAATGAGGATAGTGATAAAGAGGGTGCTTGAGAGTGAAGTACGGATGCAATGAGAAAAATAAAGCTGATATATAGTTTTACTTTGATAATGTTACAAATACTATAGGAAGAATACGCATGCTTCTCAATTTATCAAGGTTGCTAGCATAAACAAGTGAGAGAAAAGCAGGTCCACAGCCATCATTACATACATTCTGAAAAAGCAACACCTTGACATGGTGAGCTACTTGGACAACCCATCTGAGTGTGCTACTCTAACACATGGTGCATCTGAGACAAATGGACATGCAAAGGAAAAATGCTGCTCAGACATGCATTCTCCTCATACGTACTAATAATCAATGGAACAACAAAAACTCATTCCAAATGACCAAAGATAGTACACAACCAAGTGTGGAATCAAACCCACAGGCAAGACACAAGGCAAAACCTTAATAAGTTGACCTATGCTTACAATATAAATAAAGGTTGCAGTAAACTAGGCAATTATCATCAGACCAAGTATATTGACCAAAGGGTCTGTGAGACAAAATCTCTATGAGAAGATAAAGTTATAGTTCAATACTAGGGTAGCTGCTCTGAAGAGCTATTTTTAACCTAGGCAGTAACCCATGATCAGAATCAAACCCTGTACCCTGGAGTCTATAAGGTGAAGACCATAACTGTTATGTCATACCAACCTCTACCCTTATTTTTCCCTTCACATTTTGTTGTATAATGAAACAGCCACCTGAAATTACAAATTATATCACAATACACATGGGGGGTATAAACCCACAGACATTGTTACAATGACAAAGCAAAGGCTTAATGTATTGATCCAATTCTACCATTATATTAAAGCATGCATGCATTCATGTAGACAGGCAGTGATAACATCCAATAGTCATACTGCTACATTTAAACTATGACAGTTATCACAGCAGTGACCATAATGTATAAAACCTACACTGTATGAAACTTGGGTCTATACATCTTGAATGGATTGTTAACATTAAAATCTGTACAGTATAAATTAAGTATACTCATCAGTACACTCTAGTAGGCATTCCATCCTCCTCTTATGCAGCTGCACACTTTCTGCAATAGGTTCAATGACTAAGGAGAGAAAAACAACACTCTGTAAGATCTGTGGTTGACATACACTGACAGGTTGTATGTATAATTAATATAAGTTGTACTTACAGTACATATATTGGTCTTGCTCTCTAACCATATTCTACCATCAATCTAGGAGGTAGGGATGTCCACACACCATGTCCTTATAATGATGACAGCACTGTTCCACCATGTGTGGTGTTACTGGCGTTGGTAACAGATTGGGCCAAACAATTCCATGCCTCAGTCTTATAGTGAGGCCATTGATAGCCCTCCTGTAAAAGCTTCTGGTTATAATATTCTTTATGGAGGAAGTTGTGAAAGATTTTACACACCATCTTTATGCTCTAAAAAGACTACTAGTTTCTTCTCCAGCCATGATGTCTGAACTAGAAGAATTAGAGAAAATGTTGGATACTTTGTTCCCACAACCATAGTCATATGTGCTATCTGCCTTACAATGATGGACAACTCATTTGCTTGTCAGATGGAAGGCAAAGTTAAAATATGTACTATATTATAATGGTTAATGGCAATTTAAGATGTGAATTATGGCATACCTGTATGCCATTATATGCTTGTGTATGCTTCAAGAAAGCAGATGTTACACTGGCTTCATTTTTTAAAGGTGCTATATAGAATTACAAATCTGCCTCTAAAGGCATGGCATGGTCCATGCATTCACAGTGCTACTTATGGGTACCCAGCATTTGCTCAGCACTGAGTAGAAATAAATGCAGTGTTCAGCAACTTATCTTGACTTGCCAAGTAAATTGTTCAGAAGCAATAATGAGATGAGCCCTAATCTGCATAATTATTGGGACACACAAATTTACATGATGCAAATCTGAAGGAAGGTGCTGACAAACATTGCACTCTGGAAGAATTTGAAGACCAGCAAGTTGGAAACCTGCAACAGGTGAATTTTGGACAAATTGTAAAGGCAAACTAAAGCTTGTTTTGTACAAGGTAAGTGCTACTTTTTACAAGTTCACTTTCTCAAATATGGCTGCTGTTGTATTTATCTATAAAATAAAATAGAGTGGCCAATACATTTAAGGGTTATTGAAAGGTTAAGGCACTTTTGGGTCTGAAGGACTGTTAAGCATAATGGAAAACACACCCATCAACAGATACTTAGATCATAATTCAGCACATTCTGGACAGCCTTGTGCTCAGTTTGAATAAAGTCAGTTGTATAGCTTACACCATATCCCTCGACTGTACAGTTTTTCACAGAATGTCCATATTTTTGCCTTATATTTTTGGTCCATTTCTACTAAGATTGTGGTTTTCCAGCAAATCACTGGCAAATCATTGATGGCTGAAGTCATAAAATAATGACAGACATATGAGTTTCAGACTTCATACCCTTCAGAAATTTTATGCTGAAGCAAAACCCGTTATTCTATCAACTTTCTAAGTTTGTAAGAGCAATATTTAAAAAAGTGGCCCAATTTTTGGGCCTTTGTCCCCCCATTATTTATGGTTTTGTCCACATTTCTTGCTCTAAGAGGTTGAGAGGTATGCCTTACACATGCATCTCATGTGCAAGATATTTTTAATCCTGAGAGAAAACAGTCATGTCACCTTGGTGAGTTGCACTTTTATAAGGGTTGAACTGTGGAGGACCTTCTCACAATAAAGTTATGTTCTGACATTACTTAAACAGTGTGGATAGAAATATATGATTGTCAAACATACCAACAGCATGAAATGCAGGCAATGGGGATGATAGTGGTATAAGAGGTTTCCAAGGCCAGTCACAAACACAATATTAATAACACTATTTTCCATACCCACAGAGTAATTTCTAGAAGTCAGACTAAACAGAAATACACTGCAGACTGAAAAGAGTACATGGAAAACAAAGTTCACGGATGTAGAGAATGAAATGCTACTCCAGGTCCTCTGGTCCCATGGCTAACAGCTAGTTGGGTTGGATAATGCTAACCAGGCCTACCAGGAATGTGTCTAGAAAGATCCAGTGGTGGACACTGGTGTGGTCAATGATCACGACTATTCTTATTAATGTTGTGCTGTAGTGCAACTGATATCATACATACCTCTGAAAAAAAGTTGTCCACCTACATGGCAAGGGAGGTTGGCAAGTGGAGGGTCCTCAGTTGAGCCACCTCTCATAAAGATGGAGAAGTATATGGCCTCTGTCAGTGGCAGTGACACTTTTATATGGGTCCACAGTGTGGTGCTGGATATGGGGGCAGAGTCTAAGCAGCCAGGAAGAGTATCTACTGGAGAAGCAACAGATATGTAGATTTCATTTTGTGGGAGTACCATCAAGTCTTCTTAACTCCTTAGTCACTGTCCAGCTTATTAAAGCTGTCTGATTAGTGGTATAAATAATCGTTAATTCATCCTGTATTGCTATCTGCACAATGTATGCAATTTAAATGTTTGCTTTCAAAACAGTACTGTCCGTACACCTCACTTTCATACTTACAGGATATTGCAGTTTGGGATTCTTTACCTTGCACCACCACTTTGTAACTGCCATCACATGATGTAAAGGTCTGCAACCTCTGAAGATGATGAGAGGGTTGAGCTGGCACAGTCAGGGAGTAGAGTGTGTATGTTTGTTGGATACAAGGAATGTGATCACTGCATTCCCTACACAGACAGCAGATACAGCCTCTATGCCTGCAGACACCCAAAAGACAAATATACCATACAGGGAGAACAGGTTACTGGGGACGTTATCAGTCAGGGAAGTGTGGTACCTCCCAGTAGGTACAGGTCAGGATCTGCCTATAACCCCCATGGGCAAAGAGGTACACATAGGAGGTTAGGTACTCGTTCTCACTAGAGAAATGGATACCACACTCCCTGAGATTGGTGTGTCAATTGCCACAACTCAGGTTATATGCAGGGCCATCATGGATACACAAATACCACCACAGCCATGGGGGAGTTCATAGGAGTGAAGCAGGGTATGTGAGATGACCGACAGTTCTGCATGCCACATATGTATGACTGTTTTGATAGATACAGTCAAATACTTGAATGTGCCATATCCTCTCAAATTTGTTTACCATGTGTGAGGTGTTGCCCATGAAGCTATTCCACTCCTTCCTCCACAAATGGTAGCCACTGTGGATGAAGATGATCTAGATGACACTCCTATAGTGCTAGCACTTCCATCATGATTTCTGTTGTGAAGTGTCTACTCTCAGGGGAACATGTCACACTGGATATGGCATTCACTACAGTAGCATGTCTCATAGTAGATGTTGCACATGGTAATGTAGAAGGCCAGCATCTAGACAAGGTTGTGATACATTCAGTGCAACTCCTGCTAATGCCAGATCTTGTGGGTGGGTGTGGACATTGGATTTTTAAACCTCTACCATGCATTTTTGGATCTATCTAATATATTGTGCTGCGGTGCTGCAACAACTGCTGAGGCTATATTCCAGCAGACACACACTCACAACACAACAGCCCTAAGTATATCTCACACACACACACACACACACACACACACACACACACACACACACACACACACACACACACACACACACACACACACACACACACACACACACACACACACACACACAGACACACACACAGAGTTGTACTTACAGTGGCACTTCACAAAGCCTTTTTTGTTAACCTTCCCTCCCCAAGTGAAAATCCTTGTACACAACATCACATCATTGTTCCTTTTAATTGTCCTCAGCAGTCACACATTTTTTGTGAAAGACATCCATACATGTTCTCCCTCATCCAACTGTGCAAATGATGGTAATTTTGCCCTGCCCTTTGTACATTGTTTCTTGGGTTACCTGTTTCTGATGCACAATATGACCACTCTGTAAATGGGTAAGCACTAACATGCATCAGTTTTACTGTAGTGTATCTGCTTTATGCTTGTCTACTATCTTCTGAAGCTATGTGCAAGCTGCTGCCTTTTTACCTGTGCCAAAACTACTGCAGTGGTCTTGATGTAGCATGATCATCCCCTACTGTTGTCTCCTAATCCTCATACTTCTCATATGACTTGGCCTCCACTGCCTGAAGTACCGGGGACAGCTGCTCCAACAAGTGCCTAATTTGCTGTAACTGTCTCCTAAGTATAACATTTTGTATCTATGTACATGCTGAAAATAATTTTGCACATGTGCCACAGTTGTGCTGCAGGGCTTCTTCTTCTTCTTTTGGCTTTTCCCAGTTAGGGGTCACCACAGCAGATCACCTTGTCCGCTCATGATTGGCAGTGGAGTTTTACAGTGTCAAGTTGCCAGCCCAGCGCCCAGCCTTCCACAGAAGGCACTACAGTTGTGCTGCAGGGCACCACAGGCTTAATCCAGACAGCAAAACAGTACCTTCAGCAGCCAAAACACATGTTCAGTAATGTTCCTTGTTTGTGATTGACCCCTTGTCTGTTTGATTTTATTTGCTTTTCTGCTGGGTGTCATCAACAGTGGTTCCAGAATATATCCAGCATCACGAATAGGATGCCTCTAAAACAAGTCTGAAAATGTTGGTACAAGTCACAGGTGTGCCATATGTTGAAGTAATAACTGCCTGGGTGACATGCTGATGATAACCTGTGCATTACAGATAACTTGGCAATTGATGGAGTGATTCTCTTTGTGGATCACAAACATCCCTCTCAGTTCAACATGTTTGGCTTTTATTTCAATGTGGATATAGTCTATGACTCCAGTACCTCAGAGAAATGTGCTATATCATAAAAGTCCAGCATGGTGTTCACTCTCCAGTCTGTGATATATTGGAACCACACATGCTCCCTCACATGATGAAGTATGGCCCTGAGCAAGTGATAGGGAATTGATGCCTCAGATACCCCAGCTATGTTGCCAGTATTTCACAAAAAAGGTACCTGTAGCTTGTATACAAAAAGCCACATATACCCTGACATCCACTGGTATAGGTATTCATGACTTCCACAGGGTTGCAGACAAGGGTGACACATATCCAAAATATGTTGCATGGTCTTCCCATCCATATGGTACTAGTCCACAATGTCAGTGTCATCATGAAACATTAAGCAAATTCAGATAACATACAACATCTGGGGTGATGAGGTACGCCATCATGGACCATAGCAACAATAATAGCTCCTTACAGATACACATTTACTAATGCAACATCACCCACCTAACATTATTTAACAATTCTCTTCACATGGACATGAACATTCATCAGAGTTCATTTATACAGCATGTGAAGCTCCAAGGCACAGCTTTTATACATTTATGAATCACTCCACCATCTGGTTTTGCCTCATTTGCTTACACCATGCCACTCATTTTAATAATGTTGCTAATTACCCTGTCATTATGCATCCATTAGCAGAGATGGCACCCAGCCCTGCTGCGACATTCCCCACTAGCAGTACATGTATCTCTGAATCACACATACCCTGCATGTGTCCACTCATCATACAAAAAAGCTGTCCTCAATGCAATAAAGTATTCTGAATCCCAACAATTTTCTTTACCCTTTTTAGTGTACTGTTTTCCAAGCTATTAATTCTACCTCTTTATCTTTCTCTCTCTCTGTCTCTGGTAAGATATTCCAGATCTGAATTTCTACTGTCCATAGTCAAGGATTGCAACAGCTTTATGATGCTCATGTTATGCTATCAGAGAAAGAGATACCATGCTTTTCCCAGCCCATAGAAGTTAAACCGTTAGCAAATTTGTTTACAGCCTCTCTTTCCATCTTTGTTTACCACTCTTACAAAGGGATCTGCTGCCTTCTTGCAGTTCTCTTATATCATACTAACTTCTTCTGATTTTTTCATGAGTTACTTGAGAAGGGAGCATGTTATTTCATCTAAATCACAGTTTTAGTTTAATTCATTTTGTAAAACTTTCCCCTTTCCCCAGTGCTGGTTCCTCTAGTGCTCTTATATTAGGTAACATATTGTGGTAAGCAAATAGAATCAAAGAAATAATCATAATTGCAACATATGACCATTACTATAATTCCCAGAATTTTAGCAGGAAAAAACGGAATTTCATTTTATTAATACCCAAACATTAGCATCCTCAGTGTATCTACTGATACACCCTTCCAAAGCCAAATCCTGCCTGCAGAAGTCCTAAATGAAGAAGAAGAAAGGAATTACATAAGTGAAGGTGAAATAAAGTGCCTATATATTACTTATCCTTATATCCCCGTGGAAAATGAACCCATAATAAAGCTTCTGCTCACTGATGCTTTCAGTATTAAATACGATTAGTTAAGCATGAGTTTGAATCTGGCATTCTCTAAATATTATGCATGTGTGTGCTTCTATAGTGTAAAGGGATGACTGGTCATCTAGAATATATGGCTGTCTACACCTACCATCATGCAAGATATTGACACAGAGAGAAAACTCATACCACTCTTTCAATCAATTTTAAGCCAAAACAAATACCTTGCAACACAAGGATGATGTCATACATTCAAAAATGCTATGTCTCATAATTGGAGTAACACTCCTTCTGTGTCACATGCAGTCAGTGCAGTATCCTTCAGACTGCGTCCTTAGATAAGTAGGTGTTCAAACTCAGCAGTGACTGGGTAGTGTGTGTGTGTGTGTGTGTGTGTGTGTGTGTGTGTGTGTGTGTGTGTGTGTGTGTGTGTGTGTGTGTGTGTGTGTGGCTCTTGTACTAAGAATGAATGACACCCAGCACAGTTATAATGAGTCAAATTATAGTGGGGAAGGGCTCCTTCATTAGATTATGTCCCTTTTAGAACAAACAAATGATTTGCACCACAATGATAATGATGCCATGCCTTCAGTTATGTTCTGTCTCAAATTTCTGGTAAGACTTCACCTGCGGCACATGTAGTTAATGTACTGTTCACTAGAGTGTGGACTTTCATCGACAGCTGTTCAAATGCAACAAAGGACAGTATAATGGGAGTGTAATGACATAAAGTAGTGACACTTCCAACACTAAAGTAAAATTGTTTTACATCTCTTAGGTCTGACTTAGACCTTTCAACACATTGATGATTTCCTGCCATTCAAATAGGTGTTCTGTGACCCTTGTAGTGAGAATTCCCCTGTGGCACATGCAGTTAATACTGACTTCTATAGCATGTGTAGTCAAATAGACGTTGATTCAAATCTGGTAATGTGCATGTGCAAAGCAATATTGACCCAACCGTGATATGGCTAATTCACACTTTTGTGAACAACATGACTAGATCCTTCACAATAATTTTTACTGGATACATAAGCATCAAAAGCCTTTCTTAGTTTACATCTTCAGATGTGTTCTTTCTGACACCTATACATTATTACCTCCTGTGGCAGACTCAGTTAATACACAGCTCTGTAGAGTAAGGAACATGATATGCAAGGGTTTAAATTTCATAAGGTACGTCAGTCAGACAATTATAACAGACAGGAGTGACTTAGCCCACAAAATAGTGGTATAACACAGTAACACAGCCACATTTTTAGGGCTCAGACTCCATTTCAAGTGAGCCTTGATCATTCAAAAATGATACTGATATAATCCCTTCAAGTGTATGTTCTTCATGGCACAGCAGATATGATTCTGTCTGTGGCAACAGTGGTTGACTCATTTCTGTCAGGCTTGACTTCAGGCATGTGTTCATGTCTGGCAAGCTGTAACTGCTGAGTATGTCAGGCAATTTGGTCAGGCATTATTTAGTTCCCCAAAAATAATTATCTGTGTTCCATGCTTTCATGGAAACATTTACTTATGCCCTTTAATATTTTTTCACAGTATAGGGCTTTTAAGGCAATAATGTATTCATTTCATGATGTGTGCCATGCAGCAAATTTGTCACAAAGTGTCAGTGGGTCTGTGTTATGATACTTCCTTGTGATCTTGTGTTGAGTAGATGATGTTATTGTAGTCATTGCTATACTTACTTATGAGCATGCCCAGTGTAATGATGAATGAGTTGTGTGCTGTTTATCAAACAGACCATTAAGTAATCAATGTCATGAGATAGTTGTCATTTGTTCTTCATTGTCAAATTTCATAAAATTAGCCTCTGGAAGGTAGACTTTGCCAACATTCATGCAATGGAGTTTTTGACCTACAGGTGGAAGATAACAACATTTGTTACAGGCCAGCGTGCAGTTGTTTTACATGAAGTGTACATTTTCTGCAGTTCACTTAATGATGCATGCTAATGTTTAATCTGGTTAAAATGTATGTTAGTGTAGTGCCATGCAGGTTTTACTAATGTGTTCAACAAAGCTCATTTCAGGGTAAAATGTGATGTATAACATGATCTTTTACAGCACTCATATGTAGCTAGTTAGACCTTCGCATTTCAGTGTGTATGGTGTGGCAGTTGCAGCAGGAAGGACACACGTAATATGATTGATTATACTCACAAAAATGCATTGTACTGAAATAAATTTAAAATAACAGGTGATACATTTTCTGTTGTGGCTGATGTTATTACACAATTCTGCTGGCATTTAAGTTGCTTTGGGCTAAGTCTTCCATGGCTGCCTGTCCATTTGTGGTCTTTTTACCACACATACATACATCATATGCATTGTGATATTCTGACATTCCAACATACACACAAAACCCATTTGTCAAGGGAGTGACTACACATGAGTTTTGCCTTGCTTTATGATCATGTTAGCATATGTCATATGACCATCCCCACATTTTGCTAATATGTACACCTCACACCTGCTATAATAAGGCAACAGTAATTATGGACAGCAACACTCTCTTCTGTTGATATGCAGGTCAAGATGAAATTTCTATATATGTGTCATGTCCTTCTGTTTTGCAGTACATAAATACATAGCATGTATGAACAGTCATACTTTCTATCATTCACAGCATGCAGGTTGATGCCATAAATGCTTGTTTCTGAATTAATGCTATTATTGGAATGATTTCACAAGTGTGCTTGATTCTTCTCAGTATGTCCCCCATTTTTACATGTGTGTGTGTGTGTGTGTGTGTGTGTGTGTTAGCATTAATAATTCATTATTGTTTCCTTCATACATAGAAGACAATGAAAGGGTTACAATTATTTAACCTGTATGTATGCTCTAACATCAGTCACGTATATATTTAAATTATTTCCAGTGATTGCTCTCACGATGCAATTGACAATGGCGGTGTAGTTCCATACACCTGCACCATGGGTGTAGCTAAGTAAACTCAATGCATTCCAGTCAGTGCATTTGTTTCTCAGCATGTATCAGAAAATGTATAGTGGAAACAATACAGAATTTTTTACAACTGTTTGAACTATTATATAATGTACATTCCTACATAAAACATGCCTTCATAAGACAAATGTACCTGTTAAATAGCCTTTTACGGTTACTAGTATCAACAACAGAAAATAAAAGTCCCTTTTTGAAGTGTATAGGACAGCAGTTTAAGAGTTAAGTACATTTTTAAATGATAGGTGGATGGTGGAGGTAACATCATAAGGTTTGGTACAAATTATACTTTTCTGGACACACCTGATGTACACTATCTGCAAAGTATGCAATATTCCCATAATGTATTTGCTTTCCATGCCAAATGTTATATCATCTCTTCATTTTTATTTCATTTACATTTACTCCTTTTTTACACTGTAGCTGTATCCTTCTCACCTCATTTTGTCAATATTTCCTTTTTATAATGTAGATGTGTCCCTGAGTGGGCAGGATTACTTCAATAGGTATTTATAATTATTATTAGATGTGTTTGTACAGTAATCTATTTCTTTATAACTACATGTTCTTCATTAATCTCAACCTGACTTTTAATTATGTCATTCAATTTGCACTTGCCTTGTATTGTGCCATCCATGTGCCCTTACTTACTGAGTTCAAGATTATTTAGAACCTATTGCTTATACTGCATACTTGAGTCCATCTGCACCTCAACATGGCTGCTAACAGTTGTTCTGGCCATGAACAGGTGCTGTTCAATGTGTAGGGTTACATAGCGGCTTGCATATTCAATGAGCACTGCTGCTTATCACACTAACATGAATGAACGTGTAGGCTTAATGTGATGTGTATATTCTTGTTAATGAATTCTGAGAGAGTGTGGCAGTGCACCTTCTGATGCTGAACTTCAGGCCAAGGATCTATATGCTCTCTGAATACCATGTGAGAACCTTATTATAAATTTAAATTTTTGTAAGCCATGGCTATCATGTTTTCTCCTTCTATTTTTCTTGCTGTCCATAAAGTCTTACATTATTCTGACATTGTCTATTTTTTAATCATTCATTTTATGCAATTCCCAGTTATTTTGTTTAACTAAAACTTCAGTTTTTGTTCATCTTTCTGAATTCTCACTAGAATTAAATTCAGAGCATTTTTTCTATGCTGTTCACTTGTGAGTTTTGTTTTTGAATTATGTCTATTAAAAATTCTAAATTCTGTTTGAGTGCTGCAGCTTCTTTCACAGTCAGTCTTATTGTCTTACTTGTCCTTACTTACTTGTAGGATGTTCTTGAACTGAAGAAGTGAGGTTTTGCAAATCCTTCTTCATCCTTATATCCTAGGCAGAGGTATTTAGGTTGAGTAGTTTGTATTAGTCATAATCTTGTGTTTCCTTATATATGTTTGTAGAAGTATTTGATAGAAAAGTTTTGTCCAGCTTTACTTTTTTCTTGAGAAATAAAACTAAAAACTTTTTAACTTTTATAAAAAATGTAATTACTGCAAAATCAGTAATTTTATTTAAAAATGCTATAAAGTTGTTTCAAAACCGTAGAGTGCTGTTAACCAGTGGCCATCTCACTCTGCCCCTTACTTGACCATCTTTACTTAGTTTTCTGTGCTTAGAATGTTTTAATTGTGGTTATGTAAAAAATAAATAAATAAAACTTATAACATAATCCAAAGCTCTGACTACAAATTAGACTTTCTATAGCTGTATAATTACTTAAATTAACTCATGGAGCAAATATCAATTTTTGTAGTGCATGACATTAAAATCTAATGTTTCAATTACACTACCGCTTTGCTGTACAAGCAAGTCACCAGCTACCGTGATAAAAGTAGTTCCTAAGTAAAGGAAGCTGGAGTACTACATAGATATGTGTTTCAACACTGCATGTGCGTTTTTAAACTGCTCCTGAAAAAATTGGGAAGACTCTTTTCTAGTTTTGCTACCAGTATGATGTGAATGTAGACAAGCATGTTGGGTATTTCCATTTTATACAATGTGATATTTGCCTGTTGTAGTTGCAACATCTGTTTTTTTTTTTTGTTTTTTTGCAGATAGCAAACACACACACATTACTTCCACTCACTCAGTACCTGCACTGCCAGCATTGCAAGACAAAAGAACACAAAGGAAATAAATAATTATACTACTGATACTACTTGAATGACAATTAAAACTTTACACATATGCACTAAAACCTCTTAACAGAAAACAGCCCGTACACAACACCAAATCACATATATCCAACACAAAAATATATACTCGCACAACTATGCACTCACAGATAAGGGCATTCACTCATTTATACAGCAGGAAATAATGGCACACAAATAGGAACTCAAACAAAGCAAATAATGCATAAAACACACACACACACACACACACACACACACACACACACACACGAGTTTATAATGAGTAATCACTGGTGAGTTTAAACCAAACTCAAAACAGTAAACAAACTCATTAGCAATTATCATTAATCATCGCTAAAGTCATCAAAAAAGTAATGGCAAATGTAAACCAATAGACTACATTTGCAATTAACAAAAGTAAAACTAATAAAACATTTTACAAGGGGATCTTCACCTCCAACCCGCCCAACATGGGGGGGGGGGGGTGGCCCATGCATCCCTTGAAATAAAATATTCTAATTTGAGAGCCACACAAACTTGAAAAAAGCACAAAAACCCTTCTATCATGTAACAGTCAATATAATGAATTTCAACCATTGCATAATTTGACAAACTGAACAAGCAGCAAAAACACCAGTGTTTCAACACATGTTAAAATGCATTCTGTGATAACTTGTACACTTAAATATGTATGCATCTGTATATATGTGTGTCTGTATATACATACATACATATATATATATATATATATATATATATATATATATATATATGTATGTATGTATAGGTACACTTTACAATTTCGAAATGTCAAAATCTCGAGCAGACGCTCAGATGTTCGAGGTTTTGAAAGCCCGAAAGTGTATAATGGAGACTGACTTACAATACAGAATGGGAGCTTTCCCATTCTTTGCATTGTAGTGTGATCTCAGAGTTGGTATATTTAAGTAGCGGGGGTGTGCTGGGGGGGCTTGTCCCCATGTAAAAACATGAGTTTAGACTGCTTTGTGTGTGTGTGTTTTTTTTTTTATTTCGAGATTTCAAAATTTTGAGCATCGGGATTTTGATGCTCAGGATTTTGAACTTTCGAAATTACATAGTGGATCTATATATATGTAATATATATATATATATATATATATATATATATATATATATATATATATATATATATATATATATATATATATATAAATGTGTGTGTGTATATAAATAAATAACACACCTATTTACTGATTCCAGAAATTACCTTTTTTTCATCTCAACTCTGGTCTGGGGCACCAAGAAGTGGCATTGTCCAGGACAGAACATTAGCTAGGTCATTTGATGCCCTCTGCAGTTCCCTGAACTGGCACTCCCATCAACTCAAAATTGCATCTTAGCTACAGTGACCTTCCAGTGACCTATAGAAAGAGACATTAGATATATCATAGGTGTCAACACTGTATATTCTATTTCTCAACATCATGCTGTGACATATTGAGGAGCATATCTAGTCACGAGTGTCTGCAGAGAGAACCACAGCATAACCCATTTATGTAATGTCCTGGAAGACAAACATTGCAATCACATTACTGTCAAGGCCTCACTTGCTCTACAGGCCTCATATTCATCAAGAGGAAGGGCTTCTTCTCCCTAACCTGCCCAGTGATATGTAATACCCCAGAGCAGTATATATAAAGTGCCCATATGCTAGCCAGACAATTTCCATGATTCATACCTATGACACACATCCACTATATACCAAAGTTTCATGCAGGAACCTGGCTGCATATTCATCTAGTTAGTAGGTGCATACATCGGTGAACTGCACAGGGCAGTATACATACATACATATCATGTAAGCATGAAGCAGGCAACAGACTGGTGTGTGTGTGTGTGTGTGTGTGTGTGTGTGTGTGTGTGTGTGTGTGTGTGTGTGTGTGTGTGTGTGTGTGTGTGTGTTACAGACAACAGAGCATATGCTTTGGGGTGATGGATGATGACTCCCCATCTGCAACTCTCCAATCCCAGACAATGGCAGATATGGTGTAGAGTACAATACAGTACAGTCCATGTAGAAACAAAGCAGTATCACAGAGCACCACTTTGAACAATGGGAAGGGTACTTCCAATGCATTGGCACATCGGGCAGGATGAAGCAATATGGTGGTGTTTGTCATATTACATAATGTTGCACTGCAGAAACAGGGAAACATCCAAGCAGGGACCACCTCAGCAGTGCAAGGACCAGTAGGGGAAGAGTTGGGCATTAAGTCTGGGGATAATGAGGCAGCATTGGTACCATATATGAGGATGAAGCGAATCCACAACGTCAGACCATGAGAAAAACAATGCAGAATAAAATGAGGCATTCAGTGTAGCATTCAAGATATGCACAGCAGTGCATGGAATGACCATGATGTGCATCAAACAGAACCACACCAACACAAATAACGTGGTGAGCATGGCACAGTCATTTCACTTGTGCAGATGTTCATGGGGGCACAGTGACAGCTGTCAGTAACACTGTATTATGGGTTAAAGTTATGACAGGTGAATTCAACAGCCATGTGTTCTCCTTGTAGATTGTTTTGAGTCAGGGATCACATTCTACAGTTGAAACTGCTGTATCAAGACCAAATGTGCTTTTATCTCTACTGGCCTGAGGTCTTAGGGCTTAGAGTGATATGCAGTAGAGTAGATGTAGAACTACAGGATAAAATAAGTGCATGATGGGAGGTGTTCCTTCTGAGGTACCTGCAGAACTTTGCTGTCTATGATCTGGAAAAATGCCACAAGCAAGAGTGGCACCTTGCATACCCATAGCTGATAAGAATGGTACAGCAATATGGGAATACTCATAGACAGCTTGACGAGCGGTCTCTGATATTGACCCAGAGGAATGACAAACCCACTGACCATGAGACTACCTCTGACCAGATCAGACCTCTCAACTTCTTAGCCCAATAAATCTGGACAAAAACTAAAATAATGGGGAACAACAGTCCAAAATAAGTACAAATTTTAAATATTGCTGTTAGAAAGTTGCTGGAATAACAGGATCTGTGTTATCATGCATTATCTGAAAGATATGACATCTGAAACTGAAATGTATGCCATTACTTAGTGACTTGCCAGAAAACCACAAATTTTATGAGGAACAGATCAAAAATATGAGACAAAAATCTGGGCATTCTGTGAAAATCTGGACAGTTGAGAGATATAGACAAGATGTAGGAGGCAGTGTAGAGGCTGCAATCACCACAGATAGCTGAAGAATGACATATTTTCCCTGTTTCTGTATTCCACATCATTCTGCAAGTGTAGTCGGTTATCATGCAGACTGCAGATCACATTCACAATTTCCACAACTGGTAGCAGTTGTATATGCCAGGATATCTGGCTGTGCCCATGTAACCAGACTAGTCTGACTCTCCCTCTGACTAGTTCTCCACCTGTTTGACTCTCCACCTGTTTTGATTTTCTGTTTCCAAATAATTTAGTTTTTGTAATCACCCCTAAATTCCCCACCCACGGTACTTATGAAGTCAAGCCTGAAGTCAAGCTGACTTGACTCTATAAGCAATGGGATATCAACCAATCATAATATCAACCACAATGTATAAAACAATTGTGATGTATTTATGTGTGTCTCTCTAATCTCTAATTCTGTTTATGTGAATGTATTTTTTTATGTATTTTAGATTATACTTATATTATTGAAAGTGTAACTTAACTTTTTTTTCCTCTTTTTTTTTCTCTTTTTCCTCCGCTGAAAATGGACATGTATCCAGTCGGACCATCCCGGTCAACAAATGTAAAATAAAAATAAAAATAAAATAAATCTGATCTGTACATCTGTTCATTTATGCTGACTCCTGTCTCAAGATCAGTGATTGATGTGGAGTCATAGTGATGCAGTGCAATCTCACATGGTATGTGGGAATGGAACTCATGAGAAGTACAGGAATGCCTCACTGTTTCAGGATGGCCACCCTGCACTAGTGATGTTGTAGCATCAGCATGTACCACCACAAAAGCCTATAATGTTGAGGATGTGCTTTAGTCTTCCCCTTGTATTACTGCAGAGAGTGTCACTGTGTCATCAGACTGTGCCATGTGCATATATGCTATCACATTGTGCTGGTCCCTCCAATAGTAGAGCATGTGAAGGCATGAGTACATGTACCTTTGACAGTACTCCCTCATACACCTAAGTTCTCCCTTCCCATGGCACATATACTGCTACACAACAGGATATGCACATAGTATATGGAGACACACAACTCTGATGTGCAGGTTGTTGCAGTTGTAGCGAGACATACCTGAAAAGTTAAATATGCAGAAGGACCTTGGTGAATCATTTCCTTCAGATATACTATTCAATGTACCATATGAATTTGTACTGCATAGTACTAACTTAGTGCATATCCTATTGATAAGCAGGTGGTCACTGCTAGCCCATATTTTATATCTAAGCTGCCCTCAAGTATGATGGTACACTTCCTCACCAGACAGGGATAGCAGGAACATCTTAATCTCTTTGAGACTTTTCTCTGTTGAAGGTCTAATACCTTATGGTGGACATGTCCTTGACAATGTGCCTTGTTCTCTGCATGACTATCAGTTACCATTTGCAATATCTGTTACATAGACCTACTATGGCTGCCCTCAGCATTCATATCTTGCACCATTCCCTGATGAACCTATCCTAATACATTCTGTCTGTGGCACCTTTGCCAAGGATGTGCTTGCCATGCATTCCAAAGATCTATAATAATATTATTTTATGGTTAGTAAACTTCTGCAGCTGTTGCCACTCTCATGAGCCTATGACAAACTCTGTACTCCTGTAGATTACACTTGTCAGTGAAAGGGTATGTCAAGCACTCTGTGAAGATCATCCACCTATGGCCACTGTCTGCCTTCTCTCCATTGTGCAGCAGGTTAGCAGATCCCTGCAATGCTGTGCACAACCCCTCCATGTGCATTCTGATATTACAAACCAACACTGGGAAAGGGACATTTTCCAGTACACCAGCAGTTCATCTTTACAGTGAAAAGCCTGATGGTCACACACTAGTAACTGCACAAATGGGTGATTCACAGACGAGCCTGGCTCCATAATAAGCATATTTAATGCCACTATCTGTGACCTGCATCCAGAATGCAATGTGCTACACAGCCTACCTGGAGTTAACAATGCTCACCACGACTCTAATGAAACATGAGATCAATATGCTCATGCACAAAGCCTGTGTGGACTCACAGCACCATGACACTATACCACAAAGGTTGGCATTGCCCTGTTGTTGCAATATATTACGTGTTATGTGAGGTCCAAAAATATATCTTTATTTATGAATCTACCACTTTGCTGTTCATTTAAAGCACTGTAATGATCATACCTTCTTCAGGTGCTGTGAACTCCATGGCTTCTGTATGGTGTGCAACATCTTCTTGCATGGAGACATCTCTGAATGCCTGCTGTGGTGATATGATGGTCTTTTGTCTAAGATGGATGTGTCACAGCAGGTGGGAATGGCTCTTCTGGCCAAACATATCATGTACTATGTTTGGCACTCCACTATGTGTTCCATATGTGTGTAGTTGGCTTACCTTTACAAAACCGAATCACAGTGGTGCAATTGCTCATATGAGTGAATCGTAACCACAAAACTCACAACAGCGACAAGTAAACATAGGTTCATAGGTAGGTACTAGGCTATCTGTCCGAAGGCATTTATAAGCCTAGCCAGAATGTGTTGGCTTTCGTTGCCCCCTTAGATTAGTTCCCTGTGCCTCTGTCCAGCAGAGCCACTGAAGTGATTCCCGAGGTAAACTTTCTGTTTCCCATCCGCTCGTCAAGATTTCTTTTAAAGAGTGTTAGCAAGGAGCTCTGCCTAATGTAGATTGGGATCTTGTTCCAAAGCATGGGAAGTCTCTGGGACAGGAATTTATCCCTCCAGCACATCCTATTTATTGTTGTGGTGAGGTTTAGATCCCTAGAGCATGTGGCTCATGGGGATAAGGTTTTCTTTAGGTGGAGCATGTCCATCAATTCTGGGTTGGACATGGCCTTGTATGTCAGGCAGAGATCACCTCTGAGTAGGCGGTATGCAACCTAGTACAGCTGTAATTTCTTCAGTCAAGCTGCGTAGGGCATCTGTTTAAGGCCAGTGATCCTCTTGGTGAGGTACTTCTGTGGTCTTTCCAGCTGTTGCAGGTGTCTTGTAAGGTACATCCCAAATGGGGCGTTGTACTCTATGATGAGTCTGATGAGTGATGAGTAGAGGGGCACACTGACCTCTTTTGATCTGGATGCGAACTCTTTTGTGATTAAGTGGGCCACGTAGAAAGATTTTCTAACCACTTTGGCAATGTGATTTTCAAAGGCGAGATTACTATTTACTTGGGTCCCCAGATCCCTTATTACGTCTTCCGTATTTAGGGGACTACCACCTATGTGGTAGTTTGTGAGTACTTTGTTTTTTCCGAAGGGGATGACTATGCACTTTTTGGCATTTAGATTGAGGCCATGATTTTGACACCAGGTATCCGTCTCAGTGAGACCCTTTTGGAGGATGTCTGTGTCAGCCGGAGAGTCAATTATAGCCCCTAATTTGCAGTTGTTTGCGAACTTGGTCAGCCATAGTCCTCCTGTGCTTGCCTGTACCTCTGACAAGTATATGCCAAACAGCAGGGGTCCTAGGACTGAGCCCTGGGGAGCTCCACTTGTAACCAATTTAGAGTCAGACCTAGCTCCTGCAACTCTCACCATGTGGGTTCTGTCCATGAGCCAGTTGGCAACCCATCTTGTGACGTAGGGGTTTATGTTCAGGCTGGTGAGCTTGTCTATAATACTAGAATGGGGAATGGTGTTGAAGGCCTTTGCGAGGTCTAGGTAGGCTGTGTGTACCACCTTTCCCTCATCTATAGCCTTGGTAACTGTCTCAAAGAAGTCCACCAGGTTTAGGAGGCATGATCTGCCCTTAACAAAGCCGAATATGTAGGGTCCAGTGTTTGGAGGTTCCCAATGTCTCTGTTAATGAGTTCCATGATGATGCGCTCTATAGCCTTGCAGACCAAGCTAGTCTGGCTTATAGGGTGATAGTTCCCTGGGTCTGTTGTGGCTCCACCTTTGTGGAGCGGAATAACCGCTGCTGTGTGCCACTCTATGGGTACGTAGCCTGTGGAGAGGCTGAGTTTGAACAGTGTGTTTAGGTGAGGGGTTAGTTCATCTTTGAGCTCAAGTAGGACACAGCCTGGGACACTGTCTGGTCCCATTGATGCTGTGTTTTTGGCTTTGGAGAGGGCTGTTTTAACCTGAGTGTCTGTGATTTCAGGGACTCTACATTCTTCTGGTATGGTTATGGGCCCTGCATGTTCAAACATCAGCAAATCGAAAAGCAGATTTGCTGATTTTCGAACATAAATATCGAAAAAAATCTAATGAAGTGTAAAGTAGGGGGCAAGTCCCCCTGCACCCCACACCACCCTACTTTAAAATTCTAACTCTGAGATCGCACTACAGTGGGGAAAAGGACCACTTTCTAATTCCCCACTATAGTGCAATCAGCCCCAAAATGCAGAATGTGCAATGAGTGAATGTCACTGTGCATTCGCTCATTGCACATTCAAACCTTTTTCCGTTCAGCGTTTGCAAACTTTGCAAACTGCCTTTCAGACAATTGCTGTTCACCCTTCTGCAATATGCACACATAAAGGTAAACCATGTAGTTAGTATCATCCTTCTGCAGGTCCAGTTGTGATTGAGGTCATTCAGCAGCAGTGGTCACTTCAGCATGAGCTAGCCAATGTGACTTTTGCTGAGATACCATTAGTTACCACAAGTGTTTGGAGGTCACCTCGCTGGAAGATGAGATGGAGAGGTCACTAGTGGTCTCTTTAGTAGCTTATCAGAAGGAAGGTGCAGGTTCCTCTACTGACAGTGGCCTGAATGCATCCCTTATCACTTGAGGAGGATTATGTCATCTGAGGAATGAAAATGTCCACCTCCTCTGTAGCATGTCAAATCACAAGACCTGAAGGCAATAGCCATCCTGCTACCAGAGGTGCAACCTGCTCATGACATCAGTCAAGGAAGAGACTATTGGCTGGATATTTCCCTCTAGGCTGTCTTGGTTTCTGCCCATGGCCCCTACCCTACCTCATCCAGGTGTTTCCCTCCTTCTTGCTCATTGTCTAGATCTCCTGATCACCAGCTTTCCATCCTCTTTCAGTCTGTGTCCATTCATTCTTGTTCACAACTTTTGTGTGTATACCACATTTGTCCTTCTGTCTGCATTTTATGTTTATTTTTCTGCTGCTCCTAACTTTCCATTTCCCTTTATTCCATCTACATGATTTCCCTCTGCCTATCCCACCTATCCATCTTCTTTATATATTCAAAATGAGACTCTCTTCTCTACAAAAAATATTGCCTTTCCTTAACCCCCAACCTGCCATAACATGATTACTCCAGTGTGTTTTCCTCTGCTTGCTATTTCCCCTTTCCTACTTTTCTACTTCCTATTTCATCATCATGCATATAATGAACTGAACTGGTTCTTTGCTGTGCTGACTCAGAATAGGCTATCTGCAGTGGCATGTACATGGTGCTTGAGCCTGTATGAAGTGTGCTGCTTTAGCATGCCTTGGCAAATATGTTCACTCTTTCCCATCCATAGCACTATTCTCCACTTGTGCCAGCCAAGTGCTACCCTTCCCCATAATTTGGTAGCTGTTTTGTTATGCGGTCTTTTCCTTAATATGTTGGCACTATGCTGGTCATGTTATCACTTCATGGGCATGCAGTACTTGTCTATGAATCCCAGCCATTCTCTTCTCCTGTCCTAGTTTTGTCATCAAAAAACACAAAAAAAGAGGAAAGTAAAATAAAATATTAAATCTTTTTCCTGGGTAAAATAAAAAAAAATAATTTAAAATATTTTTCTACATCACTGATTAGTAAATAAAAACCTCAAATTTGCCCATTCACCAAAATTATTGTTGTGTTTCATATAAAAATGTGTAATGCAAAAAAATGTCTACTTTAAACTCCATACTGAAGTGTACTAGCTTTCCTGATATAGCATAAACAGAGCATAACTTATTCTTTCATACCAAAGCCAGAAAGAGGTCTGAAAAGCAAGGGACCTAGTAAAGAATCTCACAGTAAAAATATAGTGTGAATGCATTCAACTACAAAAAACACGGTCATTTATTACTTGAGACATTTGTAATCCAAGAGATATGTTTTCTGGTACCTCAGTCAAAATTTCAATTACTTCTCATATAAAATTCATTCTTTCACAGAATAGCCTGCATTTTCTTTCAACAAAATATAATTCAGTCATGCATTCAATAAACTATTTTCATTATTTTTGTTTTTCATAACCGGAACCTTTCAAGGTGCATTCATTTTGTTGAGATTGAAATGGCATTTATTAGTAAATACTTCATCTTAGTATTACAGCATAGTAATGCATATGACAGGTACTTACATGAGAAATACATTTTATTGTGGAATATTTCAAAGACTTTATGTCCCATGACTTTTAATGGTACTTTATGAATTAATGTTTTTTGGAAAGACGTTACTAAGTGGAAAAAAACATAATCTATTCTAAAAAAAATGCATGTAATAGTGATTCAGCCTGTGCTTTTTTTCCTCTAAACATAGTCCATACAGTTATCCATTTAGCCATTTTTAATAAAAGCAAATGATTACATTTTGGCAACTTGAAAGATACAGAGCAGCAAATATGTACTGACTTTGAATAACAGCTGTTTAGTCTCCCATACATTCATTTCAGATAATCACTGCGTGTGGATTATCAATGAGGAACTATCTCACAGTACATTGTTTTACAGTAGCTAAGCTGAAAACTTTCACTAGGACATGCTATGCCTGTGTGGGTTTTCTCCAGGTTAATTGGGTTTCCCTTTACCTTCCAAAAATATGCTGGCTGACTGGCCTCATTAAACTATTCATAAACTATGTGGGGCATTTACCTGTTTCCTTGTATCCCAGATCATGGGTAACAAGGGCCTATGGACCAGTTCACTTGCCCAGTTAACAAATGTTAAAAAAGAATAACATAATACATAAATATCATCTACATCATTAAGTTGGACTGTGAGATATTACATGCTGTAACGGTTTCAACATTAGGGGGGGGGTTCAGAAACAATTAGCATAGAGTCTTAAATGAAACAATTGTGATGAGAGGGTGATGTGTAGGGAGTGGGTGATTTAGGGCCACACTTTGTGTCACTGTGCTACTGCAAAAATGGAACAGTACACATGACCTGCTAATAACTGCATAATGGCATGAAAATTAGAGGAAACATGCTAGTAAGTGTTTACTTTAGTGGAGAGAGCCACTACAATCAGCTATTCTGATTATAAGGCTTTTTCAGTACACAGGATCTTCACATGTGTCATGAAGCTGGGAGCAGTGTTCTTTACTTTTAAATGCAACTTTATTGAATTATCACTTGTGATGTACGCACTTTTATACAAAAGTAATCAAATTATACTCTCAAATTAACATTAACAAACATTATACTTCACATATATTGCTATATATCATATAACCTAAGCAAATTATTCAATTCCTTCCCCCCTTTTTTAAACAAGAAGCACCTTTATTAAACCATCACTTACGACATAAGCAATTATACATTTATATAAATGAAAACAAACCACACCTACACACTCTCAGTTGCAAACATTATACATCAATTATAATCTACCCAATCATTTTCAGTCAAACATTGCATAGCTCATTTAAGTCCTGCCTCCTCTTAAACCTAATTCCTCTCCTTATGTATTGTTCCCACAATTCCCATTTTTTTCCTATGTAGTAAGTTGGGTGCAGTGCTAGTATTAGCAGGATAGGGTTACATATTACATTATTGAAGTTTCAGTACTGCGAATACCATGTGGTCGGCACAATATGATCGAAGTACTAAAACCTTGAAAATGTAATTAAAAAAAAGTAACTTCTATGAGCAGGGGCAAGCCCCCCTTCACCACCCTACTTAAATATACCAACTCCGAGATTGCACTTTAATGGAGTTAAGTGCAGGAAAGGGAAGGTTTCCCTTTCCTATGCTGTAGCGTGATCTCGGAGTTGGAATATTTAAGTAGTGGGGGGTGCCTACACCCTTTACTTTACCTTTTTTTTTAAATATATTTTTCGGATCATTCAAAAATGTAATTGTTCAATCATTAAAGGTGATTCTAACAATTGCATTTTCGATGCTCCAATAGGAACCTGCAGGATAGCATATGTTAATGGCCACCCTCAGAACCAGTGTCTGTAATTGTGTGTGTTGTCACCATCTGTATCACAGAATGGTCTACTAGTGGCTAATATACCATTACCTTCATAACCAAGACATTGTGAACTGCTACTGTATGACTAGAGATGCCACACTTATGTTAACAGACATGTGATACCCTCACACAAAATCAAGGGGGATGTGTAGACTGTCTAACAAAGAAGCCATCAAGATTTGTATAGCAATAATCATCTTTGCTAAAGCAACTTTCCAGCATCCAGCTGGAGATAAGTTAAGAGTTTCACAGACACTAATGTCACAAATCCTAACCATTTCCTTGATTTGGTACTGTAGCATGTGGAACATATTTGATTTCAAGAGACAGCAGAACAGACAGAGAAAGAAGGAGAGAGATAACAACTGGAAATGGTTTCCACTCCATTAACTGCCAGGTGATGTGCAATACATGGGGTATTATCTACAGTATGTCTGTGTGCCATCCATGCAGTTCCCATGAGTCCCACATCTGGCACATGTGTAACTTTTACCAGCATTTCATGCAGGGTAACTTTCCACAAGGTCATCTAGTTGGTAACTGCACAAAATGCCAATCACTGGATAGGCTGTTGCCATAGTAGTTGGTAGCAGACTTTCCATAATGGTGTCCACTGTTGTGTGTTGCAGGTGATGCTAAATATGCCTTGGAATCATGGCTAATAATCCCATATGCAGTCCCCAGGCCATGGTAAAAAGTGTGTAGACACAGAACATCACTGAGCATGTGCCGAGATTTACAAAGGCCTGCTTCCATTGCTTGCACATATCTGGTAGCACACGCTAGTTGTACTTCAGACCTGCAGTAAAATATTTGTGTTCTGTATCATTCTATACAACATGAAGCTAAGAAAACAGTCACAGAAGGGGGTCATCATAGTACTGCTAGACAGACCTGTGGCAGTGGTGGATGGGGACTTAGGTGATGAGTGGTCAGATAAAACAGATGAGCTGGTAACTTATCTGAGGCAGAAGCTGGTGCAGCATGTACTGGCACTGGCAAATATGCGGTATCTAGTCCTGAACTATGGACCATAACCTGGGGAATAGAGAATAACACTAAAGCATGCATTCAGACACCACACATATGCGGTTCAGTCCATTGCCTGGCTGCAATGATTATCAGACATTATCATAGCCATAAAGGCCAAGGTGGTATGAAAACCACAGTGAACATCATCTGCACTGGTAGGGTGGTGCACCATGACAGGGGACAGCAGTACTAATGCAGAGGTGTGAGTTATGAGGGAAGGACATGGAAGCCTCACATTTAGGTACAAGATTACAGAAGTCAGGAGTCACATCCTTCAAGGTCAGGATGGAGCTTCCATGGTGTGAATTATTGTCAGGCATGCCATCTGTACCTGTAGTATAACAACGGAAAACATTTCCAATTGGTGGTGTAGCATGTGGGATCACATAGAAGAACCAGTCTGAAGTCCCCATGTGAGAAGGCAGTACATGGGCAATGTCAATGACCCCATGAATCCATGAATGATCATCACAGTTTGAGTTGTTATCAGTAGGCCAGCAGGGGACAGGAATAATATGGCACTGTGGGATGTAGAGATGCCATTCAGGTCAGGTATCACAGTAGCACAGCCAGACGAGCATTGGTCATAACCATGAGAGTGTCTATGCTTAGGTATGGAGGTAGCCATGGCCAGAGATAACAATGATTGAGTCCCTGGGACAGTGTGAGCCATTTGCATATGTCTAGCCTGCGACCATGCAGCATGCAATACGCATCCAGACCCTTTAGTACCTACTGAGGACAGTGCTGGCCATCTACTGCTGCAAGATACTGACAAACACCTACTAGAAGCTGCTGTGGATGTAAGCATGATCAGCACTGCCCACAGCAGGGATGTATGCTGTAAGTCTCTATATGCCATATACTAAAAAACAAGTCATCTCCGTGATATCCCCGAAGTCTCAAACAACCCACTAAACAAGTATAGTGGGTCCAGAAACAAAACAGTCTAAGAAACTTCTCTGTGTAGAAGATTTTCAGTGCATATATCTCTAGTTAATCACTGTATATTAATCAGATCAGACAATAGTAGTACAAGCAGATTACTTTTGAATACTTAGTAATTCTGTACAATATTTCATATATATATATTTCTTTTTTTTTTTTTTACTTAAGACGAGTTTAAGTTCGCTACTGTCTGATCTGATTAATATACAGTGATTAACTAGAGATATATGGACTGAAAACCTTCCACACAGAGAAGTTTCTTATACTGTTTTATATACGATATACTCTTGCATGCATCATAGGATGTCATACAGCTCCTGCAGTGGTTGCAGTTCTTTGCACAGACCGAGCGGCATTGAAACATCTCAGACACAGTGTTGCTGTCTGTGCCTGGATCATTGACATGCACATCCACTGTTTGATACCAAGGGTGACACCTAGTAGGGAGTTCTGTTATGGTGTTGATGGCCACCTACATGCCAACATGGTGGGTGCACACACTTTGAGGTACTGTTGCTCACAGATGTCCAATGTGATGGTGACTACTGTTTAGCCTGTGTGAAGCTATAATGGACTGGCAATGCATTGCTAATCACAGGAGATTATAAAAGCTGTTTAGAAAGTTTAGAAACTAAGTGGCAAATTAAGTTAAATGCTGACATATTCCCAGGTCTAAATGAATTAATAAACATTAATTGTTTTTTTTTTTAAAAAGCAGGAGACTGAAAATTAAGGAGATTTATATAATTTTAGTTCATACAGTTAAAGGTTATGTGAGTTTTATATGTAAATTTGATTTTTGCAACTTTTTATATGTGTTAATTAAATTTGAAATGTGATTGGTTACTTGCTCTTATTTAAACAGATGTGTTAAGCCACTTTATTTTCTGAAGAAGTCTTTTAGGCAAAAGCATTATTAAACTCTTTTGAGCACTAAAGTTCCATCGTTTCCTGTTATTTGGTGTTTTTTGTGGTATAAACACAGGAGATACTGGAGGTTCCTTTTACCCTCTTCCTGCACCTCTGCAGTGGAGGATCTGCATCTGCTGCCTAATCATAGCATTACTAACAGTGTCTCCCTGTCATTACACTGTGCCATGTGCAGGTGACTGTTTTTATCAGCATTAGGCAGCATGCTGACTGACAGCATGTGCCTGTTTAATGTGCTGGGCCATCCACCTATGGAACCTCTGTGTGCATAAAGATAACATACCTGTGGCAAAGCTGTTGCATTTGTAACACTTCAATTAACATGTGACACACATACATAATTATGCCTGTAACATGATGAGCTAATGTACTTATGCATACCCTGCAGTACACAGTTGCAGCCCAGACATGCCTGGTGGACAGACATGAATAGGTGTTCCTGTCAAATGTAACATGAATATAAGTGGGATATTGTAAAACAGTAGTAAAACAGTGCAGTACTAATGGACACTTCTATAGCTTTGACCAGCTCAGTTCGCACAACAAAGCCACTGGCAAGTATGAGAGGTCTGTAACCAGTCCCAGACAAAGACAAAAATTAACTCCTCCACCTCTGTGAGATGCTACCATGTTGGTAGTCCATCAGACTATAACGCATGGTTTGGTCCTTGGATGCAGGATCATATCAGTGGTTCTCCAACACACCTGTACTATGGTCTTATTATGGTCTCCCACAGCAGTGAGGTCCTTAACAACTCCCTGCCACACCTGGTCAAGGAATGTCTTATCTGATTTACTATTAGCAAAGATATGCATGTTATGAAAACACAGGGCCTGCAAGAGCACCTCTGTTTCCATTGTCATAAACTTTACTACATGCTGCCATTCCATCACTTTCATGACAAGATATTTAGACGTGTGTAACACAAGTAGATCATTCCATGAGTATGTGTGGCTGCCCTTGGCAGACAATAATGGTTTCAACAGTATCAATCTGTATCCATTTTGGCCAAAAAATGTCATGCAACTATGCTTGCAAAATTCACAGTTGCAGGAATGATACCACTACCCACTATCTTGTTGCACATTTAGTGGGAGGTTACCAGCACAAGACGCCTTGCACCCTATGTGGCAGGTGTAACCATTTGTGTGCAGAAAGTACAATGTGAATATGTAAGCTCCCTCCAATACAGCAGGAAAGTAACCTGACACATCCTTCTGATCTGCATCCTGACAGGTTTCTCACAAAACAGCAGGTAACCAGTAAGCTGCAAATATCCCTCAACTGCTTGTTCCCATGTAACCACTGTCAGTATCACAGCCTGGTGCTTCTGTGCTCCTTTATGTGTAATGCAACAGTCTTGCTGGCCTTGTTGCAGCTGGTCTGTCTGTTGTCACCCCACCTATATTGCAATGGCCAGTACATTCTTCCATGTCTTAATTCCAATTCTTGCCTTAATAATCATAATGCAGCTGTATGTATATTATCAACCAGGTGCTTTATGCATACAAATGATGTGCAACTGCTGGCCTTTACCTAATGCATCTGTCTTTGTCTTTGTTTCTACCACTGAATAATATAATTCAACAACCTATATTTTCATAATGATGGATCATTTATCTTAATATTCAGTCACAGTAAATCATCATGTGTGAGTTAGCCTTATGGTGTGAGCTCCCACTTTTAAACAGAAACCTGGGAGATACCTTGTGATAATAGTATGATAAAGCGCCAATACCCCACCCCACATTAGAAGACATAACCAACAGTAAGTTGCAATCATCCATTTTGAAATCATCCCCCTATTTCCACTGTCGAGTGATAGAATGCTTTGCTAAACAGAAGTAGTATGTAGTGATAGTTTTTTGTTGTACTTGATGCTATTTTTGTCTTGTCTCACAGTCACAATACATTGCCCAATATAAACCAAGTTCCATGTCTGAATTCCAATACTTTACTTAATAATCCCTGAGCGGTCTCATGTAGTTGCTCAAGGAGCAGCGCTAACCATAAAAAGAATTACAATTGCTTGCCTATTTTTTCCTTGTTTTCAGTTTATTGTAAGGAATGCTCATGATCAGCTGATGGTAAGATGCATAATAGCAGTCCCCCCCAGGAGGGGAATTGCATATTCAGTCTAGAAGTCCATTCCATAGCCAATTGCTTGGAAACACAATCCTATAACTAAACACTATCCCCAGAAGACATTTGACACAACAAATCCTGGTACACCAGGTAATGTTCAGATTATCACAGTAATATGTCAATACTGGTGCTGTGTTTGTGCCTCCGTTCTCCATGTCTGTCACCTTTTGTCCATATGTCATGCAGTAAGAGGTGCATATCTACAGTACATCA
>NC_056745.1:596466064-596481064 GCF_019279795.1 Protopterus annectens
TGGGTTACCCTCTGAGTCCTGGCAAGTGTGTGTATGTGTGCAAGCTTGAATAGTTGTAGAATACATCATTCTGAGGCCACATTGTCCAAATACAATGCAAATGACTATACACTGTAAGGCATAGTGATGTCACTGATATTCAGAGAGCCATGACAAACAATCACCCTACTATCCCAGTGGCATGTGCAGTAAATGTATCTCACTGTAGTAGGACTGTTGAGATAGACAAGGGTTTGTATTGCAGTCCTGATCAATGTGTGATTGTGGGTACATCAGAGTATTATCATGGGTGCCAGTGAGCAACATACCCAATGTGTGGTGTGGGTGTTGGGTATACTGTTGTGACACCATGGTACCCCCAGCACATGTTCCAAGGTCCAATGTACGAGGACCACTGTCAGCATCAACCATACATGTAACAAGTACACTATACAGGCCAATGATGCCTGTGCTGTGTGCAACGTATCTGTAACAGAATGGACTCACTGACATGGCAGTTTGCACTGGTAAACTCAGGTCTGTTAGATGTATCTATGACTGTAATGTGTTTGTCAATGTGTCTATAACAGTATGACATACTATGTGTTGTCCAGGAGCACCCAGTACATCCCATACTGTACAAGGCCTGGTGATGTTCCTCACCTAAGAAGAGACTCAGGACACAGCTCATCCTACATCTGTGTGTTGTGTGCAATTACGCCAAAAACATTATTATCAGTGTGTACCTAGGTAGGAGTTCTACTGTCAGTGTTGCCAAGTACGTGTGTATGTATGTGAAGCGATTTACATCAGTTCACTGAATATACATGTCACAGGAGGTCATCTGTCCATGAACTGAATTGCATATCATGACATTTCAAAGGACTGCTGTGATGGGAATTATTTCCATCAAAACAGGTGGTAGAAGTGTACATGCTGTCTTTCCCACTGTAGAGCTGAACATTGATACTGGGGTTGGTATATATAGTTGGCTTTTAATGTTGTGGACACAGATACCCTCATTGGGGTTATTGTTGTGTGTATCCCAACACAGTCTGCTGTAATACTGTACAGTGTATGTTAACAGGTTAAGTAGTCAACAATCACACGATGAGCAGCTGTACACCACCCAACAACCTCCAAGGTGTAGGGCTGTGCCACACACACCAGCACACCTATGTTTATCAATGCCAAGATTGCTGTAAATATGGGAAGGGGACACATACCCTGCCAGTACCATCATTGATGACATTAAAGTAGCAGACTGATTATGTACTGCTGTGATGGTTTGCCTATTATATCTTGGTGGAATTAAATTGGCTAAAATGTGTTCACTGACAAATACAGTACATCCATGTGCACAGTAATGTGTGTGTATAGCATCAACACCAAAGCCTCTGTGTGTCTGTTATACAAAAACATGTGGTGTGTGCCAACCAGTACACTGTACATTGTCCACTGTAGATGGGCTGCCGACATCAGCCACCATGCACTCACGTGTATACACCCCTCAGACCTATCAGTCATGTAGCACATGCAGTAATTATTATACAGACCTTTTACCTGTGTGCAGCTGTACCCAGGATATGGCACAGTCAAAATGTGTCACCACAGTGCCAAACCCCTTGTAGGACACAAAAGCAGACTAAACTCCAGATGACACATACACACATCCAACAGAAATGGAATACATTATGGAGACCACTATCAGTCAGTGGTAATACCAGTTATAGTGCATCATGCCTACAGAGCTACACATCCTGACATGTAAGCATTAAACTTGCCTGCTGAAAATATATTACACAGCATTACATTGATGCACCTTCATACATCCACCCTGTGCATCAGAACCATAGTAGCCTGTCCCTGCATCAATGGTATGAATGACAGGGATGTGGCACAGGTATCATCATATGCATGGGGTGTGGTGTGGGTTTGCCAAAGACCTAGGCTGAGCTCTTGGGTTGACATCATGTGTGTGTGTGTGCATTAGGGGGCTTTGCTATTAATAGGGCTGTGAAGATGTGATGTGTGTAGGTATGGAGGTGCTCTAGCTGTCTTGGTAATGAGTGTGTGTGTGTGTGTGTGTGTGTGTGTGTGTGTGTGTGTGTGTGTGTGTGTGTGTGTGTGTGCGTGTGTGTTGCCTGCCCTATAAATGAGTTTGTTGGTCAGCTGCAGATCATACATGGCAGGGTGTGCAGTTCACTGTTTCCGGCCATGGACATGAGAACTGTGCCTGCCAGGGGTTCCACGGGCGCTACCAGGTACAAGGCCAGATATGTTACTCTCCCCTGAGAATGACACCTGTCTGCTGGCTCCAGGTCCCAGCAGGTGGGTCTGGCCAGGACCACATGTATGTGGCCTGCTGTGGTGTGGTGTGGACAGCAACCCCTCATAGTGCTGGTGCTGGTACTGCCACTATGGGAGTGGTTATGACTTCCTGCATGTCCACGTAGACCTTCACTTGTTGGTGTTGACCTATGCCCATGTGGCTGTCACCGTATTCCCACCATATGCTCTAACAAGGACAATGTATGGTCGACCAGTCCCACCAGCTCACCAAACCATCTATCAATGACCTCTGAAAAATAACGATGGGCACCTGTGAGATCATGGATGGTGTCAATAACAGCTGAATGAGTAAACCTCTGTAGCCTCAGACCCTGTCTGGTATACCATTCCATATGTGCCTGTGCCTCCATGACAGCCCAAAACATGTGTCTGTTGACACCAGCTGTGGCACTGCTGCCAGGGGCATGATGTCTGGCAGCCCCCCTACGAGCACCCATGTACATCTACTTGTGTGGTGACCTGCCGGACATCCAGTTAAGGATGCTGTGTACAGACTCACTTGCCATTGTCCCTACACTGCCCTGTTCCATGCCTCTACCCGCCAACTGCCCCTGATCTATGGCCACTGGTGATGGGGTATCTATAGGCAATGTGACTGTGCACAGGGATGGGGTGGATAACAGTGGAAAGTCAACCAATGGCACAGCTTCAGCCACTGACAACCCCGCCTGTGCCTCACCAGAACTATCATCATTGTCAGAGTCTGTGTGGACATTAACTTCAGATTCCCTGCAGGAAGGACCCTGACCCAACTTGCCATCTGTGAGGGGAAAACAGAAACCTTACTTTCAGACCTGTATGTCATTGCTTACCTCTACAGCTACACCCACAGATCCCCCCCCCACACACACACACACACTTACAGGTGAGGTGGCATATAGATATTACAGACACCTCTTATTACCCACATGTCAGCATGCATGACATATAGCAATCAAAAGCATGCAGTGCAGCTATCTCAATCCCTGTTACTGACATTATATATCTCTGTGATGTGTGAGTTGTGTTAGTAGGTGACGGCCCTTCCCCTGGAACACACTGCACCCATGTACACAGTATTACTGTGCACCTGTTTAGCACCCTGCCATGTACTGTGCACCATACCTCACAAGTGTACACACCATTTCTGACTGTGTATATGTGTGGTGGTTATGTTTGCTCTGTTGCTACAGCCCCTATGTGTTTGACAGATACATACCTGAGCTGATATGAGGACAGATGGCAATAGTGAGTGCCTGATGTTTGATTTGCAGATCTCATCAACAGTGGTGCATGTCTCAGCAATGAAATACAATTATTCTGACAACCTTCCAAGCTTACTGTGGCTATGAGGAGTATACACACCCTTACTGACATGCCACCATCTTCCCTGATATGCCATGGGGCCACAATACTGCATATGTTACCATTACACATACCTGATATGTGACATATGACCTGTACAATCACATGCAGTATCAAACAAATGGGTTAGTTGTGCAGATGTTGATAGTGATGCATACAATATGTGGGTTGCATAAGTGTGCACACCCTTAACACAATGTTTTATTGCAGCACCTGTACGTGAACAACAGCAGTAACTTTTCATGGAAGGTGTATACTAGTATGGGCCATCCTCACTTGATATTATGTGGTCAGTCCTCCCTAAAAATGTCCCCCAACTCTGCCAGATTGCAAGCATGGCTCATTTGCACAGCCCATGGAGGTCACATAGTCCCTACACAATTGCTGTTGAGTCACAGTTATGTCTTGCACAATGCATGACCTTGACTGTGCTCAGATACAGCCATTCTATGTGACCTTTGGACATATGCTTTGGTTCACTGTTGTATTTCAGGGTGACACACCACCCCATCCTCATTTTGCAGATGCATGACAACTATGGGCCACACATGAGTGTGACTTGGCGGTGTCCTACATGCAGAACAACATGTCTACTGCCATAGTTTCTGCTAATTAACAGCAAATCTACATGTGTACACTGGCACCAGCAGGGCACAGATGGGGATGGTGGGCATGAGGTGGACTGAGGTGATGCTTGTGTGGCTCATGTATCTTTATTAATAATGTCTGTATGTTTCAGCCTTGATTTCAGAACACCATAACATATTGCAACACATACTTGTGGGAGACTTGATGTTAAGCATATGGTACCTGGAGAGACCACTGGATGATGTCCCCTGTGTAACAACTCTTTGATCTGAGTACCCTAACCCATAGGCCACAATTATGCAGAGTCCAGGCAATTGTCTACACAGGTACTGTGCAGGCAGAACCTGCTAGACATTCCTGCAAGTCCACGGTGTTGCTGCATGTGTCTGGGCAGCCTCCTTGACCAATTTGCAACATGTTCTGTCATCTGTCTTGGACGGGCATCTGTTTATTTCTGACATGAATGTTGTCCCATATATCATACACACATACATGACTGCACTGTTTTCCATGGTATATGCAATGTTGATGTAAGGCTACTTTTCCTATTCCCGAGTGCTACCTTTCAGATATGGGATGTATTGCATGGTTTGTAACAGGTGTGCAAGCCAGGGCTGTCTCTGTTGCAGGTGAATGGGCAGATGTCATGGACAGATGTCTTGGACAGCAGAACATTACTTCATGTGACATCTAGGCCCTGTACATGATGGAAGGCATGTATTCCCCAAGAGTGAATGCTGTCAGTACCTCACAAGCTGCTTCCACAATATGTTATTTGGAGTGTGTGTACACATATGAATATGCATCCAGTGTTTGTTAAGGTATGTATTCCCCATAATTGTTATCCTAACATAGGGTTCCATATTATACATGCATTGCTCATTTTAGGATCACATTACAGGTTGTAAACAGTGTGTAATGTGGTACTGTGATTTGCCAGTGTATAGATCTGGAATAGTTACCATTGTGATAGTGGTGGGTACAGCGTTTTACACACTGTAGAAGGGTACTATGTCACACATGTCCATACTATTGGCCATTCTTCCCACCATTATGTTCATCTCTGTCCACACATCTTGCACTGACAGGTTGTGCGGTATACTGCAAGCCCATACATACCCTTCAGATATGGCACCAAGGTAAGCACTGTGATGCAGTGCAGTTAACAGCAACAATAAGTGAACATGTATAGCATGCATTATGGCTAGGTGTGTTGCATGTGTGCATGACACATAGCATGGCCATAACATGGCCAGTGTATTGGCAAATGTGAAATAGAAAAAACTCCATACTCACCAGCTGCAAGCTGCTGCCCTAGTTGGATACCAGAGGGACCTACAAAGTTATGTGAGAAATATAATGTCAGTAGCCACACCTGTGCCATTGGTACAGGGTGGGAGCAGCATTTCAAAACATCATCTATACAAACCCACAATACTCCTTAATACACTGCAGCAACAGACTATATCATCTGACATATGCACACATATATATCAACTAATGTGCCCTGGGGCCTTACCTGGATGCTCCTGCTCCATTGCACGGGTGGCACCCACCTCCACAATACTTTCTTTGTCTGCTGGAATTTGCTAGCATGTGGGTGCCCCAAGGCTGGTGAGGAGCTCCTCAACATGAGTCAGTGGGCGCTGGATGGTATGACCCCCCCCACCTGTGGCTTGCTGGTCCCTTCTGGCAGCAGCAGCACATTGACAGGTATGGCAGATGAGGTCGGTACAGTGATGTCGTACCTGCTCATAACTTCGGTTATGCAGACCGACATCATTTACCCTGCGGACAAGCTCATTCCACAGGGCAGTCCTCTCCTGCATATCAGGTAATGTCCATGACAACAGGGTTCCATGATACTGCACGAGGTACTGCACAATGATCTCTGTTTCATCTGCAGTATATGCAAGCAACCTTTCCTAGGACATGGTACCTGAAAGACATAAACAGTTGACAAGGTCTGAGAACATCATACTGCAAGGTTATCGTATTTGATACTTAACATCTCCCTCACCCCTGTCATATATGCATACCTAATCTGAACACACACATGACTTGGTATGTTTACACCAAACCTTCTGTTGGGACATATATCCTATTGTTTAGCACATACTGAACGTTGTTATTATTCGTGTTCCATGTTTAAACAGTATCATTGGTGGTCTGTGCTAACAATGTCACCTGCATGCCATTGTAATGCCCACTGTGGTTCCATATATGCACCTGTTCTGTTTGCTATGCAACCATTCCAAATCTGGTGTTTTGTGTTACTGGAACTATGTATGCATACTGTTATAGCTAATCCTGGATTATGTTGACTATTACTGACAACATATATTGTAACACTGCAACTCAATATCACATTTGGGAAGGCTGTTCCCAGCGGACCCACCTCTTCCACCTGATCTGGCCATAGTTGTAGCCTGCATCACATCTCAGACCTGACACAGGACCTCCTCATCTGGTGGTCCTGCACTACCCTCAGGTGGACTCACCTCAGGGGATGGGGCCTGTGCCCCCCCGGAGTGCACACAGACAGGATCCTATAGCTTGACGTCAAGTCCAGCATCTGGTGCATTGGGAGCTCTGCAGAGAATTGTGTGATCAGCAACACAAACGTGATGTCCTCGTGTCACATGCAGAGGTTCAGCCTGTGCCTACTGTTCAGCCCCCAGCACAGTCACCTTCAGAGCCATGAAGGTGCAATGGTGACTGCCTATGTATGGAGAGCTCAGCCCTACTATTTCCATTTGGCCTGTATAGGGCTTCCTATTTCCAAACACCCCTCCCTGTCCAAGGAGTTTACCTACCACATGTGTCAGACACCAACCCTGTATGCTGTTTTGTCCATCATGTCTGTCTTCCAAACCATCCTACCTCCCCATATATATATACCTACTATCCTTCCCTAACATTCCACTCTCACCTTAACACACAGGGCAATGTGTTAACAACACAAATGTCACACCATACATGACTGTCCATTTTGCACCCACTAACGTGCTTACGGGTGCCTTAATCACTATGTATCTAACAGCCATTGTTCTGGCCAGCACATACATTATCAGTCCTTGCAGGTGCGTAACCCAGGACCCTGCACGCCATAGCCACATATATTTACCAGTTAGCCATCTAGGCTGCAGGTATGTGGGAGGTGGTACCAAACATATCATAAAGCACAGTCATTCAACAGTAGGGACATTTTTAATGTGTATATATGCAGTATGTTTTATAATATGTATATATATATACAGATTTGTATCACTTCATTGAAAGACCATTTCACTGAGACAAACTCACCTAAGGTTAATGTCAACTAACAGTCATTGCACCTAATAATAATTTCACTGACAAGTAGCACTGTAAGGCAAGTCAAAAGTATATGTCCTTTTTCCCACTGTATTGCAATCCTGGTGTTAGTATATATAGTTAGAGGTGGTGTGGGAGGGGCTGTAGCCCCACACCAAGTTGGGTTTTACCATATAATGTAAAACAACACCAGACAACAGAAAACCAACTTATGTGGGGATCTACACCACCCACACCCCCCTCAACCCCCCTAACTATATCTACTAACACCAAACTCACACGACAGTGGGGAACAGGACATATACCTTTGATGTGCCTAAGACCACTACTTGTAAGTGAAATGGGCTTTGGATGAAATCAACTTTCAATTAAATGAACTGTAGGCAATTTGGTCTCAGTGAAATGTTCTCTCAGTGTAGTGATACGAATCTATATATATATATATATATATATATATATATATATATATATATATATATATGTGTGTGTGTATGTATATGTATCTATACAGTGACCTCAGACATGAGGGCCACACTCTGACACTCCTTCCTGAACAGCTGCACTGTTCTGCCTTGCTACAACACAGAGCATCACATGTGGACACAGCCTCAAATTAAGGGAAATATATAGGGACATATTGTAGATAGGCCTATTGCACACCTATGACATTTGTGCATGATACATTTCACATTGGCATGACTGTTCAGCAGGTGGTGGGGTCTGACCCTCGTGTGTATAATGTCTTCATTTCTCCCACATTCAGCTATTTGCTAGACTCATATACATGTTTGGAGAAACAACACAGATATTATGATGGGTTACATCTTATCATTCTGTGCAGATCCACTGCCCACAGGGCCAGATGCTATGTCCATAGCAGTTGTTCAGCAGGATATTATTACAGCAAGTCTTGATGGCACATATCAAGCCTTCAACATCATATGTCCCATTATTACAGACCAATGTTGTAGTAGTATGCTCTTTTCTGTGTTGCAACTCAGGGATGTCTAGCTTGATTGCTGTTTTTCCTGTTTGTATAACTTTTGTTTTTAACTTTTAGTTCTGTTTTGGATGTTTGTTTGGCGGGGATCTTAATCTCCCTCTATCTCTCAGTCTCTCTCTGTGTCTCTCTCTCCACTACAGGGATTGAGCTACTTTGAAGAGGTTGCAGCCTGCCTTTTGTAAATGTTGCTCAGGAGCAGGTGGTGGCCTCTGCGCCAATTGATGTTACCCACTTGCTAATTGCATGCAGCCAGCTGTAGAGTACTTCCAATAGCCAATCTCATAGCCACCCACTACTATAAATGACTGCAGAATTATGGGGGTTGTCTCTTTATCTTTCCTGTGTGGAAGACATCCTTCCTGTGTGTAGGCAGCATTGTTACAAACAGCAGGTGGCAATACCTTCCACAACAGGACTTGCAGACACAGGACACATAAAAGTTTGTATAAGGTTCAAGAACTACAGACAGAATGTAATCATTGCTGTTGTCTGCATTTCATACTGCTGGTGTTACAGGGTTTGTGTGTACATGATAGTTTTGCATGGAATGCAGTCTGTCTCATAGTTGTCAACTGTGAGACTATCCACATGATGGCCAGAGGGTTGGCAGTTATGTTTTATCTGCTCACCACATAGGTCATGTGTCTGACAGATCAGTGGCATAACTCCGTTGATTGCTATCAGTACATGGCAACATTCTGATGTGTTTCTGATGTCATATTCCTGAGTACAGGTATGTTGGAACCAATCCTGTAGCACCAGCAACTTCCACAGTGTGTAACAGCAATATTGGAAATATAGCCCTGTGTTCCAGCCTCTGTCCTCCACATATATGTCAGGTTTTGTCCTGATGTAATACAGTAAGAGGTTGTTAGATAATGGCCTATCATTATTTACTGCTAACATTCCTGCTATCATTCCAGTCATGTTGTGGACTCCCACACAAATTGTGGGAGAGGGTCCATATATATGAGGGCAACAGCTGGACAAAACATGTGTAACCTTGCACATTCCAGAGGTTAGTGTGTGGTACACAGTGTTATTTGCCCTTGTACAACTCTTTATGGGGGAGGGGTATTCAATGCTTTTAACCTAGGCTGTTACCACAGATATCCCTCACATGTTGTAAGACACATTGAGGTTAATGGCTGCACATTTCCATACTTTTCTCCATGGGAACAGTGGTGGCCTACAGCTTACAGTGGAACACACAGTTCTGTTTGTCAGTGTGATAGTGACATTTTAATTTAATCATTGTTATGTAACAGATACATTGACATTTTCACAACTACTATGTTTCCCCCTAGAGGTTGAGTACTGAGTGTAATTGGTGGCTGCTGAACCACATCTGTAATTAAGTGTTGATTTTTTCTTATCTTCAAGGCAAGTGCTTTTTTACTGTTGTACTACTTGAAGGCCTTAGCCTGGACAGCATAGTATGTTATATTTCTCACATTACTTCCATCAACTGTTTTGTGTGAGACTTGCATTAATCAGTGATTATGCATTTCAAACACCTATGTGCTGTAACAAATGGCATAAACAATTCAATAATACACAAATACATTTTTCTGTGTATGCATACTTGTGTGTGGGTATATGTTTCATGCAAATATTATCATTTGAGGGAATGAGTGACACACTGGACATTTTAACAGGTGGCAAATACAGGACTTATGGCTGTTGGATATGCCATGCACCCTCTAAATCTACACTTCTACATATCTATAGGTGCTAATATCTTTTGCAGTGAGTGGTTCAGGATGTAGTTCCAATGTGCGATTGCACTACACATTTCAATATATATATTTATATACACACAATGTATGTTATATAAATATATTTTAGTTATAAATATATATCTATCTATATATATCTATATATATATATACATACATACATACATCTACATATGTAAAAACATTTTCCCTAATGTTGAATGACTGTGCTGCATGATATGTTTGACAATACCTCTGTATTAGGTACAACTCATATGACTTAGTGGTAATTCACTGTGGCTATGGTATGTAGTGTCCTGGTTTCGTGACTTGCAAAGGCTGATTATTTTGTTGCTGTGCAGAACAAGGGTTGTTGGATACAGAGTGACTAAGGCACTTTTAAGCAGTTGTAAGCGGGTTTGCATAGGGTTGTGCGATGGTAAGTGGTGCTAACTTCTGGTAAAATATGCTTACAGAGAGTTAGCTTCAAATTGCTTATTCTGTGTGCATATTGCTTATCGCAGTGCAAACAGGCTTAAACCCGCTTACTACTTATTAAAAGTGCTTACTCCCTCTTACCCCCACGCTAATTTCTTTAAAAGAAAAGAAAAAGGGGTGATAGCAAAGTGGTGAAAAAGGGGAACAAAGAGGGAAAGACAATAGGGAAAATATCTAGGGATGTGCAGGACGGGTGTAGGAAAGGTCATTAGCTGCCCATTTCTTCTACAGCAACAGCTGTCCATATACACTGAATTTGGAGGTAGATTTGGACACTCAAACTCCTGAGAGAGGGGTGAGGACAACAATAATATGTTGTGAAGCCAATTACACCAAATTACATGTGTCCAGTGGACATGTGTGCGAAATGGACAGCTATGTATGGGGCGAGATTTTTTTTTGGGAACAGATTGCCCTTTTTTTTTAAGGTGAGAGTGGGATGTTGGGGAAGGATAAGTAGGTATATTTGGGGAGGTAGGTTGGGTAGGATGACAGACAAGACAGCATACAGGGGCAGTATATGACACATGTGGGGGGAAAACACCTTGGATGGGGAGGGGTGTTTGGAAGTCGGAAGCCCATGAGCCCCCAAATGGATACAGTGGGACTGATGTCCCCACCCATTTGCAGTCACCACTGCACCTTCACGGTCCCAAAGGTGGCTGTGCTGGAGGCTGGGTTGAAGGGGCAGGCTGCCTCTCTAAATGCACCATGTGTCCCTCAAGCTGGCATAGCAGATCTCCAAACTCCCTGTGGAGCTCGCTATGCACCAGACCCCGGACCTATCGACAGGTGATAATTTCCTGTCTGCGCTCACTCCCAGGGTGGGGCGAGCCCCATCCCCTGAAGCAATTCCACCGAAAGGTGGTGGAGGACCAGCAGACGAACAGGTCCCGGGGTGTGCCCCAGACATGCTGGTGCCCGGTGCCACAGCCAAATGAGGTGGGAGAGATGGGTCCGCTGGGACCGGCCTTCCCAAACGTGCTATGGTATTGCAATTTTAAAACATATGTGGGTTAGTAATAGTTAACACATTCCAGGATTAGGTGTAACAGCATGCATAGATATTCCCATTAACCCAAAACACCAGATTTGGAACAGTTGCATAGCAAACGGAACACATGCATATATGGAACCACAGTGGCCATTACAACAGCATGCAGGTTACATTGATGGCAACAGGCCACCAATGTAAGAGTATTTCAACATGGCACATGTATAGAAACACATTTCAGTATCTATCAAACAATAGGATATAAATCCCAATGGTAGATTTAATTGTACACATACCCATTGAGTTGTGTATTTAGATTATTGTTGCAGATATGGTGGGGGGGAGAGAGAGATATCAATTAACAACGTATATATCCCTGTAGTTCTCACAACTTTCTTAGTCACTGCTGTAATCTGTACCTTACAGGTATTATTACACTACCCTATGGCCTTAGTTTGAACAGTGGTATGTTTGTAGACAAGTATATACATGAACTGTGTTTTACCTACAGTCTACACCTCTTACCGGGTATACCTGTAGAGTTATTGTTTGTTAACACTACCTGACTGTTTTTACACATATTCCCAGATTCCAGGTTGATGTCATGCACATACCTCTCAATCTCTTATTGAACACACTCTGGTCAAGGCTTGACAACATGCAGGTGGAAATGGGACATATTTTGACAATTACTCTCATAAACCTTTGGTGAGTTGCTACAATGACAGCTTTCTTTTCATATACATTTTCTGAATATTTACAGGTCTGACGATCAGTTAGATGTCATTAAAAGCTGCCTTAAATTCAGAGATCACACTGATTTGCCAGGGGGACAGGGTAACAGGTCTGGATACAGGCCAATTATCTGGACATTCTGAACAAATCTGTACAGTTGAGGGGTATGAGTATGCATACAGCTTACTACCAGGATTCGAACGATGGGTGTGTCTGCTAAAAGTACAACGGTGTATGTCACAGGTGAGTGTGCTGTTTAGATACTGCTGTTTATCTCTTCACTGTTTTCTGTCTATAAGTCTCTCATGGTTTTACAGTCTGACCTTGTAATTACAACAGTCTTATACAAGCATTCCTAGACATTTTTATTTATGTAGCACAGTGTGGGAGAAAATGATGGCTAATACATTATTATTCAGAGAAACTGCAATGCTAACAATGTCATGCAATAACAGAATAAACAGTACCAGTCCAGGACTTCAATCTTTATTTCCAGGCACAGTTTTCTTCTTAACACTACCTGAATGTTGCCACACATATTACCAGATTCCATGTTTTTATTATGCACATACGTCTCACTCTGTTACTGCACACAATCTGGTCATAGCTTTACAACATAGGGATGAAGATGGGACATAATTTGCATATTACTCATAACATTTTGGTGAGTTGCTAGAGTGACAGGTTTGTTCTTATAGACAGTCTTATAGACAGTTTTCTGACGGTTATGGTGTCTGACAATCAGTTGTATGTCATTATTTGCTGCCTAAACTTCTGGGATCATCCCATGGATTTGCCAGGGGACAGGGTGACAGGCAGAAAATTTAAGCCAATTATCTGAACATTCTGAATAAATATGTACAGTTGAGGGGTATGATTATGCATACAGCTTACTACCACTCCCAGGATTTGAACCATGGCTGTGTGTGCTAAAAATACAACAGTTTACATCACAGTAGAGTGTGCTATTTGGATTTTGCTGTGTATCTTTTCACTGTTTTCTTTTTTTTTTTTCAAAACAAGTTTATTGTTTTAACATATAAGAGAAATATCATAACAATTTTATACAAATAATTAAAAATAGGTATTACTATAATATTCAACAAAACAACTAAAGTATTTACAAAGACATCCACTACAATCAGATCAATTAATTAAACTAAAATACTGTGCTATTGAAATTGGAATTTTTTTAACAAATTTTGTAAATTATCCCATACAATAAAATGTGATGTTTTTCTAGTTGTTCTCATTCTAATTGTGCTTATTTCCATATGACACATTATATTCATAACAATTTTAAATTCATTGAACGAAGGAGGTGTATCTGAAATCCAATTTCTAGTTATTATTTTCCTAGCCACTGCTAGGATAGCCCATAACAAGGGAAGCTTAATCTTTTAACACATTGAGGTACAGGTGTGTTGAATAATATAAGAGACTTAGAAATAATGAAATTATCTGTAAAAGAGCCTGCAAAATTCATTAATTGACTTCCAGTATTCTTTCAACTTCATACAGTCATAAAACATATGAGTCCAGTCAGCATTAATTTCTACATTACATCTCTTACATAGATTATCTTTATTATTAATTTTATTCATCATCAAAGGTGTATAAAAGATCTATGTAAAAATTTCCATGTATAAAGTCTCCAGACAATGGAAGATGTAGTTCTATAAGCAGATTCCAATATATATTGTTTATCTTGTTGAGTTGGTGGGTCCCCATTAATAGAGGTGAAATAATTCCAGTATGAATCTACATTGTAAAAGTTTCTTGTCTGATAATTTTATGTATATATGAAAGTTTACCTTTATCAGAAACTTTATGCTGTAAATTTATTATCAAGTAATCAATCAGTTTTGGAATAGATTCTTTAACTGTTATAGACATTAGATCTATTCTATCAATGAGATGTTGTCTAAAGATCTGAACCTCTAACCAGCAAGTTTCTCTTAGATCAAATTCTTGTTTTAAGAAATCTAGATTTTTAACTTTATTATCAGATATCAGCTGATACCAGTACTTTAGATTATTATCTATAGCTAAATGATCTCCTTCAGAAGTAGATGACATAAGCATACCCTGAGTATAAATTATAGGAATACAATAAAATTCCATTCCTATACTTAGGGTGCATGAATATAAAGTTATAACTAATAATAATATTTAATGGGTAACAGACCATATGTTTAGGTGTAATAGGTGAAGTACAAAATTCCTTTAGCAACCACAACATGGAGTTATTTATAATCATATTTTTATGTGTTAAGGAGATTTTCATGAAGTGCATACTAATTAGCTCCCAATAATCTTTCCATTTTGCGACATATGACCGATCTATTAATAAAGTAATAACTTTTATAATAGAAGAGATAATATATAAATTAAAGTCTGGAAAAGAAATACCCCTTGAGACCAGCTATTAGTATGTTTCTTTAATGCAATCCTAGGTCTATTAGGTGCCCATA
>NC_056745.1:596486064-596528564 GCF_019279795.1 Protopterus annectens
AGCCTCTATGCAAGTGAAATTAAACTCAAAATTACCAACAAGCAATAAAACTCAGCATTCTTCTCCCAACTCAATTTTCATACAAATCCTATTATTCACTGTGCCCACACAGTCAAAAGCATGTCTATATATTAATAAAGAAAAGAAAAGAGAGTAGAAAATAAAAGGGAGTGAGGCAGAAATAAAAATGTAAGAGAAAGCTGTAAGAAGTATATACAATGGAATGTTACTTACTGTTTATATTAATAGAGTTAAAAATAAAACATATTATTTACTCTTATTTAGTTCTGATTATTATTAGTTAAAGCATGACAGATTATTTACAAACAAGCATAAGCAGTATAATCAAGGAAGTATAATTAGAAATAGCATTTGAAGAACATATAAACTTTTACAAGAAATAAATATGTTATTATTCTATTAATGATATTTTCATTACTGTTCTCTCCTGCCCTCCCCACCCTTTACCCACTACATAATCTAAATAGAATGTCATTGTTTAAACAAAGAAAATAATAAAAGAAGAAGGAAAAAGATAAAGATAAAAAATGTATCAAATTACTAACCTTACTTTTTTCAGAAAGAAAACAAATCGAGTCACAGCCTGCCATTAAATCCTCAGGCATTTTGACTGGTTATGAAACAAAACATTTCTTTGCACATAGAGAATAACTTTGATTAAATCTTTTCCAAAATATTTGTGGCTTTCTGGAAATGCAGGAACTATATTCAAAAGATTAATAATGAACTAAAATGATGAGAGAGAAAAAACATATAACAAATCATTTGTTTTTAGTCTCTTCTTCTTCTCTGAAGTCTTCCAGGAAGCTTCAGTTGCCAATCTCTTTAATGAAGAACTAGCCCATTCCATTTCTTGTATTTTATCCAAAATCCTTTTTGCTTTGACAAACAGTAAAGCAGAGTCTAAATCATCAAGACCTTAGGACCATCAGGAAGGAAGATTTTAAGCTTGGCAGGAAACAGAAGGTATGTTTTAAACTGTGCTTTTAAGCTCCCTTATTAGTGGCAGAAAAACTTTTCTTTTAGCAATTACCATGGAAGAATAGTCATTGTCAAAACGCACAGTTGTCTCATTAAACTTAACAGGAGCTTTAGCCCAAGCAGATTTAAGAACCATCTCTTTATCAAAAGATGATAGAAATCTAACTATAACTGATCTAGGATAGTTTTTGTTAGAGTTGGTATTAGCTATAGATCTATGTGCTCTTTCGATACCAAAAGAGAATGCTTCTGGTAAATCTAAAGTTTTAGGGAGCCATGTTGTTAAAAAGAAGTAATATTGTTACCTTCAATATTTTCTGGCAGTCCAAAAATCCTAATGTTATTGCGCCTAGATCTATTTTCCAGGTCATCCAGCTTTGTTTGTAAATGTGTATTTTGTTTCAGCAGAAACTCAATGTTGATTTCCTCTTCTTGTATTTTATTTTCCATGTCATTCATAGCTTCTTCTATGCCTGTCATCTGGATCTTCTGTTGTTGCAGGTCCATATGTAACAAGTCTATTTGTTTTGTAGTTTTTCTATGAAAGTGTCTATTTTAGTATCCATTTTATCCATCTTAGCAGTAAGTTGCTGGACTATAATTATCAGAGACTGAAGTTCTTTCTTGATGCTGGAGTCTTGAGAATTTGTCTTACTGGAACTCATTTCAGACTGATAAACTGACAGGAAAATTTCCAAAGTAATTTCTGACAGGAATATTATTAAGATTTCCTTTCTTTTTTAGATATAGTTCAAGAACTATATAAAACAAACATATTTAGAAAGAAAATTACTTCAAGAATTAATTTTTTAAGTAATTAATTCCTGTCAATGTAATGAAATTGGTGGAGCTGAAGAAATCTGCTGCTATCCTGTGTTCATCCTTGGCCACGCCCCCCCCTTTTCACTGTTTTCTAAGTCTCCCTCATTTGTACAATATGTCCTTGTGATTACAACAGTCTTATACAGACATTCCTACACATTTTATTTTGTGGTACAGTGTGGGTAAGAGTGCTTAATACAACAGTACTATTATGAGAATGCAACACTATATTACCATATGATACCAGAGTAAACACAAGCAGTCCAGGAGTTAGACCTTTATTGCCAGGCTTCCTGCTTCACAGCCCACTCTGCTGCAGCTGTCAGAGACATAGAGGAATATTTAGCCATACCTATCCATAATATACATGAGCTAGGCAATTATTAAACAGTTAGTTGAATGAGTGCATACATACTGCTAGGACATCACCCCTCTGCTTAGCTTCTTGGATCCACTGATCCAAGAGCTCCCCCTTCCTCCGTTTCAAGTCAGCATAATGATGCCTGACCTGCTCACCAGTTTGAGGGATACCAGTGGCACTGGTGAGGTCACGGGCGAGATGGTCCCTGGCTTCCACTTTATACTGGGAACCCTGGTACTGGCCCTGCAGCAGTCTTTGTTCATAGTCTTTTACCAGGAGTCATGCCATGACCTTAGACTCCTGGATGCCCCAGCGCTGCGCTCGGAAGCGCAATCCTTCCCCAACACCACCCATTCTGCCTACAGGTGGAAGCTGCAACCAGTTATGAGATGTATTCCCACCTGTGGGGTTTAAATAGGGCTGATTTCCTGCACTTTGCCATGATTGGATGGTTTTGAAAATGCTAAGCTATGGGCTAACCTGCTTATCTAAGGTTGGCATTGCTTAAAGGGCCATACTAATGGGCAAATCTATTTAGCTGGGTTGCGTATTGCTTACACCTTGTAAGCAAAGGTATGCAATGCTTAGCATTGCTTATTTTTAATTTTACACACTATGTGCTGCTTGGCATTGATTTATCATTCATTACATGTTATAAATTTGTTTAGTATCCCTGATTCATGTGTAAGTATACTGTATGGGGCACTTGTGTTTATCTGGAGAATTCACCACTTTATTACAATGACACCTCACATCTGGATTTAATGCAGTATTCCAGTTCACAAATATGTTATTTAGTAGGTTATACAAAAATAATCGTTTATGAATTGCTTTCACATGTAAAATGAGAATTTGTTACAGTGAGGATCGAACCAGGAATGGCTGCTCAGAAAGCATACACTCTAAGCATTACACTACTGCTCCTAGTGAATCAATCTTGCTATTTAACTTCTTGTGCTGTTTAAGTTGGACTATGCATAGCTTAGCAATGGGCACACCCACGCAGCTAAGGTTAAACTTTATCGCTTTTATAAAAAAAAATCTTGTAGTGTTCTTTTATCTATACCCTTCACCATATCCCTGCTACTGCTACACCTGTTATTTTGTCAGCTTTCTGCTTCATGGTTTGCATACCTTTCAACCTCTTGGAGTGCAAAGTCTGGACAAACCTTGAAATGATGGGGGAACAAATGGAGGGACAGATTTAACATATTGCTGTGGATTTCTGTGTGCATATGTACATTTTACAGCTATCTTGATGTGTTTTGGGCTGCTATGAGCATTCTTGCTCATTTTAATGGCCAAATGGCAGTTCTTGAGTGCAGGGGCATGTATATTGTGAGAGCTGTGCTCTCAGACACATCCCCTGCATTCATCCACGGCTCCGTGTTAGTTTAGGAGCACAGGCAGCACGCCTTCATAAATATGCATGGTGCGTAGCCATGCTGCACTTAAACAGTCGTTTCCGTGCAGGAATAACTTATTCCTGCACGGAAGATTAGTGAATCCTGGGGAATGTCTTTGTATAATGCCTCCATGGTGCCCGTCCATGTTTTCTGGTATCCTGGGGCTTTTTCTGATGCACTGCGCATGTGTATGGGACTTGAGTTCCCATGTTTATGCAGTACATCAGTGCTGTGTAAAGGTAGCAATGGAGAAAGGAAGATCTCCATTGCTTTTTTATTTTATTATTTTTTTTTTATTGGAAAGAAAAAAAAAAGAATCCAGGAGACTTTTAATTTTCAGGAGTTCCAGGACAGACAAAATAAAAGGATAATTAGGTAACTTTCTTTAGTTTTGCAGAATGTACCTGATTATCCTGTTATGTTTTGCCTGCGCCATCTCCCGTATTCATTTGAGGTCTTCTATTTTCTCTTTTTCTTAAAAAAAAGAAAGAAAAGTAAAAATATTATGAGATATACTAATGAAAAAAAGTCCGGGTGACTGGACCTTTTTCCACTGGAATATTCTTGGATTTACAATGGGCATGCTGTTTGAGCTGACCAATCAGCATGCATGTTTTTGAATATTAATGGCCAATCATTGTATAATGAATATTTTGTACTTCTACTCATGCTTTTGCTCTGAACTGGCCATACTAAGTTCTTTGCTCTATCTGGGTTGTATCTGAAAAGGGTCCATGAACCGCTGTACTAACCTGGTTAGTAAGTATAAAATAACTCACATCTAATTCAAATAACAGTTTTTTCCAATCTAGAATTTCACCATCATAAATTAACATTTTTATATGAGATAGTTTAACTTGCATTCAGTGTCTAACATTTTAATATCTAAATCTGTCTCATGAATTGTCAGAAAGAAATCCTTTCTTGCATGCATAAATAATACACAGTATTATTTACATTACATACATAGCAAAAAGAAACAAACTAATTGAGGGGGAAACCATATGAAATCACCAAGCATATTTTAACTTAGTCCTCATCACATTTGTGGCTAGCTTTTTTTTGAAGTTGAGGATTAAAAACAAAAGTCTTCAGCTTTGAGTTAATGAGCAAAATAAAGGTTCTTTAAACTGTGACAAGACCCTTGCTACACTCTGAATACCACACCTAACTGCTAATGCACCTTTTGATTGGCATCTCCTGAATGTGCTCCCAGACATCGTGTGCCTGATTTGACTGTCCCCTTTGCCTTGACCTAGCTGCACATATGTCCATTGTTGCAACAATGAGAAAATGTGATTAAGAGAGGTATGGCTACATTGAGAAAGACCTCATTAATGTCTCATTAGCATATGCCCAAATTAAACGTTGTCCTAACTGCATTAGTGTTTTCTCTAGTGGCACCCTCCTTCATGTTAGCAAGGGCACCCCGCTACACTGACACACACACACACTTACACATTCAGACACACACACACAAAATCACATTCATGATCCCCTACCTAACCTCTGTACTGTGATCTCCCAGGCATACACCCACCACATACCCACACACACACACACACATACACACTAATGCAACCTCATTCATGCCCCTACACACACACAGAAATGTGTAATCACACATTAAGAAACTAATACACCTCCCACCATATATCTTTGCTAACTTTATCTATACCACAAGTACTCCCATTTGAGTAAATGGGTGAGTGCTGTCTTTTTACAGTAGTCAATTTTTCCTCCCACAGCAAATGTTTTCTTGGCTGAGCAGTTCTTTGAATAGCTCAGCCAAGAAAATTGGGAACTGTGCATATTTTCAAACAGTGAACACATGGCTAATTTGCATTAGCCATTCGTCCAAACTGCCACATTAGTATGTGGCTTCACCCATGAGCCATCAGTCCATGCTGAGGTTCCCAAGAGGGAAAACCCTCTGTGATAGAGCAGCCTCTGAATCAAAAAGGTTTAGTATGATGGGAAACCTTTTAACTTAAGACTTCTGCATTGCATTAAGCCTTTCTGATTGCCAGCCACATTTCAATTAAATAAGCAAATTGATCAGAAACTGAGACAAATGGCATGACTTCAAAAAGTTGAAAAGTTATATTTGGCATTTGTTTTCAAAACCCCTATAAAAATCAGATTTCAAATGGTACTTTAATTGCCCAACAGAGCTCTTACATATTTTAACAGCCTTACCTATCAGACATTTAGTCAAATATATAAATAACTCTGTATTGTCCATCACCAACCACTGAACATACAGAAGGCCACCCTTTTCCATCTTGATGATTCTGTTCTTCTCATTCATTGTCCATATCCACAGGATTCATGCTACCAGTTAAATGCAACAATTCATTCAGTTTAGCAATCACCATCTTCACATTTGCAAACACCTGCGTGACCACTGAGGAAGAATGGATTCCAGACCAGTGTAAGTGTCACTTTCAATTTTATTTATCTTCTTCTGCATTTCTTGATCATGTCTGTAAATTAGCCTATTAATACTATCTGGTCTTCTACAGTAAAGCACATTTCCACCTACCAGAATTTCCTCAGAGCTTGCTCCTTTTTATACAATGACACAAAATGTGCAAATGTTATTCACATTTTGCCATTGTCATCTTTGTTTTGACAAATTCTTTTGTGCATCCTTCTCACCCTCAGGTGCTCCTCTCAGCATCAAATTCTTCCTTTGTGTCTAGTCTTTTAAATATATATTACCTAAACATCTTCACTACTTTGTTGTGTGCTTCATGCCCTTTTTGCTTTATTAGCAGTTTGTCTTATTTTTATTTTGTGATCAGGAAGAAAACCTGAATCAACGATTCAGAAACATCCTGTCTTTTGGAATATTCAAACAGTGACCCAGATAACTGGCTCTTTTTGTACATAATTCATTATAGTGTATTACCAGCATCATTATTTTGAGACATTCTGACTCCTTCTCTTCATCATAACTATTTTCAGGTCTGGTTGCAGTCTCTCAAGTCTCCCACACTCTCCATTTTTTTTCCAAAACCACACCATCTTCCTTTATTATGTTGCCTTTCCATTATTGTAAACAGGGCACATTCTCATTTATTTAGTTATTCTGTGTTAATCAGGTTAGTCCCATTAGACTATTAGCCTATTTTCAGGGAAGACCCAAGTTGGGATGTATATCACTAGATGAAATGTGGCCAGGGCATTGGTGAACTTCCCAAACTCTTTTGATAGGTGCTATACGATTGTTTACACCCACCTGAGCTTCCACCAATTCAAGCAGATGGGACCTCACTTTAGTATCTCATCCACAGCATGGCAAACTCAGGAATGCAGCACTCCCCACCCCCCCAGTGCTGCACTGTAGTGTCAATAATCAATCTGCCTAGCTGCCTGATATGGGAATAAAACCCACAGCCTTCTGCACCACTGGAAATATGCTTCCCATTGTGCAACTGATGCTGCACATCTTAATAATCTTTTAACACAAACTGACCACAGGAAATGCCCAGCCGCAGGAAGCACAATAAGATCTCCATCATTTTATGAATGTTTGTTTTTTTCAGTTCCGCTTGTTGTTTTGGGGATGCTTACAATAATGAAGTTACTCCTAGTGGTCTAGTGTAGTTGTTGTATAGCTTTGCTGCAGGTTTTAAATCCAGTGACTACCATGCTGAAGTTAAACAAACCATAATAGTCCCGGGGATTCAATAAACTCCGTGTAAGCTTTACATGAAGACTACATGGAGTTTACATGTTTGCGCAATGAGCAGCTACATATTCATGCCATGCACAATGTTTAAATATAAATAAGCATGGTTTTGTGGATAGCAATAGTGTTGCCTGCCAGGAAACCATGGAAAGCAACACGGATAGTAACAAACATGTAGACTTGTTTACCTACAGGCAAACTAAGTGTGCAGGATTGCATGGAATACCACAGTGATTGCCAGGGTTAATAATATAGCAATGTATATGGTCCAAACAAATTACAAGATGACAGTGTATACAGTGCAGAGTATTGTGGAATCTCATTTCAGGCATCCTGTACAAAAGTAGCATAAATGCTCCTTAAAGGTACATGGACTGTCATTTACAATACTCAATCAGGGAAGTGTGTGTATTGAATAGGGACACTCAGAAGAATTGCAGGAAAGAACACAGGGAAAGTGGACAAGTGAAACATCTTAATGTACAGCAGAGGAGGACATTCATATGAACACAGTTGTAGCAGGAACACTAATCACATATCAAAATGATTCAGTACAGATAGTACATTGTAAATGTATATTATGTGACTGTCACACAAGGTGACAACAATGGAGAAGGATATCTTTGTGATATGAGCATCATTACGTACATTGGAGAGGACATCTATCAGGGATGTTATCTACAATAGGATTTACCTGCATGTAGTTAAGCTGTGCAAAATGAGTTGTCTGAATATGACTGTAATGTCAGTAGAGGTCTCCACCAACTGGGACACATAGTTACAGGCTCATGGACAACAGTATACTGAAGCACATACAATTATGGATAAATCAGAAGAATACCACCAGTAATCCCATGTCTCTGACGTAACATATATGACAGTGAGTAATCATAGATGTTTCTGCACTGACACCCTTGTACAACTATTATGATATGTTAGTAGGTTATGAGGGTAATCAAGCACACCATCCTGACACTGTAACATCTGCTGGAGGTATTAGGAGGGACACTACTATACCTGCATGTGTCACTGTGAACAATCCAGGCATGGCATATATATGGCACAATCTACACTGTCACAAATGTAACCCATGCCATCAGTGTTACCAAAAGCTATATATGTACTGTATGCATCATTTACAAAGCAATCTACAACAGGAACCAGTGAACCAAGTTACCATCCTCCATCACCATTGCCTGAGAGCTGGCTTGGTTCCAGAAGAGTAGAAAACAGCAGCAGTAATCTCCTTGCACAAAGGTGGGCCATCAACCAACCCTGGGAAATATGGACCTGTAATTCTAACCAGTCTCATCTGCAAGGCCATGAAAAAAATCATCATGGAACTTATCAACAAGGATATAGGTAACCTTCAAACTCTAGACCCAACCCAACTGGACTCCATTAAGCATAGATCATGCTTATTAAACATAGCAGACTTCTTCAACAAAGTCACCCAAGGGCTGGATGAAGGTAAGACAGTGGATACCGCCTATGTTGATCTAGCCAAGGGTTCTTACATAATCCTCCACTCAGGTATCATTGAGAAACTCTCCCATCTGGGTATTAACCCTTACATTGGCAGATAGTTAGCCAATTGGCTCATTGACAGAACACATATTGTGAAAGTTGGTGAAACAACCTTTACCTGCAAAACCTGGCGAACCACAAGGATCTGTGCTTGACCCTCTACTGTTTGGAATCTATTTCTTGGAAAGTCCAGACTAAAGTATACGACCTTTGCTTTACAAAGTTTGCTGATGATTGCATATTGGTTGCAACCATTGAGTCCACCAGTGATGTTTACATGTTACAGGAGGGGCTATCACAGACAAATGACTGGTGCCAAAGTTACATGGTCTACAAAGAAACACAAAAATGTGTCATTATATTTTCCTTCTACAAAGTTCCCTGTTAATTACAACATTGACAACACCCCCTTTAATGTCAACCCAGTGGTGCAAAACCTGGGAACACAGGTAAATTACAGAAAAAAATGACTGAAACAATATACTAAAAGGTTTATTCATAAAAGCAAAGCTTTCAGGTTCATAGCCCATTTTACTATATCTACAGAATATGTTGGCTGGTTATTTGAAATATGTTGAGTTACATTAAAGATAGGGGTGACTTTCTGAAACAACTATACCACTTCTTTTCCAATAGAGAGCAGAAACCATTTATGTTTGTTGTGTTAGATATAAGATCATTACTTACAGTTATTCCTAAAGAATATAGAATAAATTGTATTCAGGAATTATTATGTGAACATGGCATATTGTCAGGTAGACAAACAGAAACTGTCTGCTTGTTTTAGATAATAATATATTTGTTTTTAATAACAAATATTATCATCAGATAACAGGAGTTCTAATGAGTACTCCTGTTGCCAATACCTATGCAAATATTGTGTTAAATAAGTGGGAAACAGAATATGTATATAATACAACAGATAGATATAGCTCTAAAGTGACTTTTTTAAAAGATTTGTGGATGACGTGTTTTTTATTTGGGAAGGAAAACAGGAAGAACTTAATGAGTATATTGAATATATTAACAATAGCACCAACTTCCTGTATTATTCTATGACCAATTCATCAGATACGATTCAAGTTTTAGATATAGAACTAAACAAATGTGGGGATGGAATACAAACGGCATCATACAGGAAAAAGGAACAAACAAACAAATATCTTCACTACACTAGTATGTATACATGTCCCTCAGATATTTAAAGGGATTATCAAGGGACAATACTTACATATTTGCAAGTTGAACACAAACAAAGATAGATGCATCCAACAGACGGATGCCATTATAAATGAATTTAAGGAGAGAGGTTAAGAAAAATTAATTTAGGGTTAATTATGCCCTTTGATGGTGATGAATGTAGGCAAAGCTTGAGGAGAAGAACTACTTTTAACCCTCCCCTCCACCCCCAGTTAAGAAATTTGGAAAAAATTATGGAAAAGGAATTAAGGGGTATGTACAGGATAGGTGGCTACAAGCCCAATTTGAGCATTAAAGAAAATGATATACTCAAAACCTTGAGAGTTAATAATAACATTAGAATTATGAAACCTGACAAAGGGGGAGGGGTGGTTATAATGGATAATATTATCTATGAAGAAAAAATGAACAAAATTTTAATGAACGAAGATGGATATAATAATGTATCCATCAATGAAGTGAATATTGCCTATAATAAAATCAATATTTTTTTAAAAGATATGTTATATGAAGGGCTATTTGACAAAAAAACCTATGACTTTCTAAAGGTGGATAAACCAAGGGTACCCAATATTTTTGGGATTCCTAAAACTCATAAAAATGAGTTAAACCCCCCCTAGAGACCCATTGTTTCTGCAGGGGTTTTAAAACTCATACCCTTGCTAAGTATGTAGACACCAAGTTGAAGGACTTATGGACAAAGAAAGAATCTATTTTAAAAGATTATTGGGACCTCCTCAAGGTCATCACTGATGAGCTGTACTGTGATGATTTAATATTTATTACTATTGATATCGTTCATTTGTTTTTTAGTTTACCACATATTATTGGGATGGAAATGTTTGAAGAAATAGTATTTCAGGAAAGTGCACTATCTCACAATGATAACATTGTATGTGTTTCACTTATGGATATGATTCTCAAAAATATTTTTTAAATTTTAGTGGAGAATTTTATAAGCAGGTTAAAGAAGTTGCAATGGGAGTGGCCTGTGCCCCCACTTATGCTAATTTGGTTTTGGCTAGATGGGAGGAACAATATATTCTTAAATCAGAGTTTAGAACTTTCTGGAAACTGTATCGGAGATTCTTGGATGATATGGTTATTTTTTGGACAGGTGGGTTTGAAAAATTGGAGGAATTTAAGATATATTTGAGGGAAACCACTAACGTTTTGAAATTTACCTTCAATACCTCCCAGGATAGCCTTAAATTTTTGGATGTGGAACTCTACAAGTTTAATGGTAGGTTTGAAACCAAAATTTATAGAAAACCTATGTTTTGCGACTCCTTTCTACATTATGAAAGTGCACATCCTTATTTTTGTAAGAAAAACATTGTGAAGGGCCAGTTTGTTAGGGGAAGTCGTATGACTACCCTGGAAACTGATTTTTGTAATGAATGTTATTTATTAAACAAAATGTTTTTAGAGAGAGGTTACCCTCAGGAATTTATTAATAAAATAAAAGAAGAAGTGGTAGAAGGGGGAAAATTTAGATTTAAACCTATTTGTGGAAGTAATATGCAAATTAGTATGTGGCTAAAATTAGTAAATTTTAGATTTAACCCCATCATTTGTTTTGAAAACATCCCCGATTATAGATAAGCCTTAGTATTGAAATACAATGCATTTAACAATAATGTTACGAAGAAAATAGTTAAAAAAGAGTGGACTCAGTTCATTGAGTTTACGGACCTGGATCAAATAAATAAGGTGGACTGTAAAATTGTATATAAGAACTCACAGTCTTTTAAAAAATTATTAGAGTATAGGGCTCCTGGTAAGTTTAATAGAGCAAGAAAAGGGACCTATAAATGTGGGCATTGTCCACAGTGTGTCAATATTATAAATACTGATAGAATTTATTTAGAAAGTAGACACAGGTGGATAGAAAGTGGAGAATACTTTAACTGTGAGACCAAGGGGTTAGTTTATTTAGGGGTTTGTTCGGAATGTAATTCCTTTTATGTTGGGAAAACAGAGAGGTTATTAAAGAGGAGGATTTACGAGCATAAATATGAAATTTCAATAAAGAAAGAATCAAATGCTTTGTATAAACACACCAATTCTTGCCCTAATGCTAAATTTTACTTTATGGTACTGGAACAAGTTAGGAAAGATGTAAGGGGTGGTTTGTGGGAAGAGAGGTTGGAATATCGGGAATTATGGTGGCAAATCACCCTCGATGCCAGTACCCCTCCGGGGCTTAATGACTGTATTTCCATTGTACCACTTTTAAAAATAAGAGCAGGAAAAATATAAAATTTTGTGGTGTACTTTTCATTTTATCCAGCAGATGGCAGGCTTATCTTACTAATTTTTAGTATTATACATTCAGGTTTATTAAACAAAGTTTAATTTTATATTTATAAATATTTTAGAAGGTTTTATTAATTAAATACAGTTTTATTTAAGTGGATAGATTAACTTGTATAGCAGGTTAGATTGATTTGTCTTTCACAGACCATGTATTTTCCATGAATGACTAGTTGGGTGATTTATATAACACACATTTTTTTAAGAAAAGTTTTTTTAATGAATTGTTTAATGAGGAATTGTATGTGATTGGTTCTTTTGTATTTAATGAGCATTTAAAAGTTTAATAATTGTTTTACTGGTTATCTGATGAAGTCAGTTTATTTGGACGAAAACGCAGTTTGGTTAATGGCGTTCATGTGTTTTATGTTGAACTGAAGTTTCCGTGGTTTTTTGAATAAAGATAGCAACAATATTAGACTGGTTTCACCTCAGCTTTGGCCCTCTTCATTTATTCTCAGTTGGATTGGTGTGCCATTTTTTCTCTTTTTTGGTTTGATATTGAATGTATTAACAATAGCACCAACTTCCTGTATTATTTTATGACCAATTCATCAGCTACAATTCAATTTTTAGATATAGAACTAAACAAATGTAGGGATGGAATACAAACGGCGTCATACAGGAAAAAGGAGCAAACAAACAAATATCTTCACTACACTAGTATGTATGCATGTCCCTCAGATATTTAAAGGGATTATCAAGGGACAATACATACATATTTGCAAGTTGAACACAGACAAAGATAGATGCATCCAACAGACGGATGCCATTATAAATGAATTTAAGGAGAGAGGTTATGATGAAAGGCTGTTATATATAGTGAAAAAAGAAGTTATGATGGTGAAAGATGTTAAAGTTTCCACCATTTTTTAGTGATGTAAATACTATGGGTGATGGTGCTAGATCAAATACAAATGAAAATATGCTTAGATATCCAACTACATATAGTAGGTGTAGTGATGGCATGAAAAGTATAATTTCTAAAAACTGGAGTATTTTGAGAAGTGCACGAGAACTGTTGGATATTATTTCTGATAAACCCAATTTTTGTTATCGCAATTGTGGGAATTTAAAGCAACTATTATGCTACAAAGATATTAAATGTGGGGCAATAACCAACTTGCTATGAAAAAGGGAACTTATCAATGTTTTAATTGTAGCTGTTGCACATCGATTAATAGCGAAGATAACTATGTACATCCGGTTACTGGGAAAACTTATATCTTAAAATTTTCCACTACTTGCAATACCTCTAATATAATGTATTTAGCAAAGTGTCAAGCTTGTTCGAGCTTTTGTGTAGGCAAATGTAATAGACACCTAAGGGACAGAATAGTAGAACATAAATCTGACATTAGAAGAAACAATTTAACAAATTCATTGGCAAAGCATATTAATGAACATGGTTCTGTGCATAACTTTACATTCAGAGTTTTAACTGTTATTCATAAGAACATAAGGGGAGGTAACATGAATAATAAATTAGAACTAAAAGAATATGAGTGGATTTTACTACTACAGACTGATATTTTTCCAGAAATTAACAAAATGGTCACATTAAAATCTGTCTTGAAAGAGAGGATGGCTTATTTAAAGTAGTTATTTAAAATAGCTTATATTTAAAATGAATATATTTAAAATTAATAATTTAGTTATGTGCTAATTTTTACATTTGATTGTAAATGTATATTGTAGAGATATGAATGCGTATTTAATTATGTAATTGATGCATTTTATTGGTTGCATTTTATTGGCTGTGCTTTATTGAATACTTGGTCGAAAGTTATATTTAAATGTTGAAGTGATTGTTTATTTTATCTTGCACTGAGGAAGGGTTTATGAACCTGAAAGCTTTGCTTTTATGAACAAACCTTTTAGTACATTGTTTCAGTCATTTTTTTCTGTGGTTTGACTATCCACAAACTGTTACTTCACCAATGTTCTTGTTTGTTTTCTGCTGAACACAGGTAGATTGCAATCTGAACTTCAACCACCAAGTTTCCACAGCTGTAAGGAAAGCCTGCTACATTGTGCACATCATAGGTCAGGCCATCATATCCAGGTGCGAGGATGTTATAATACCACTGTACTCAAACCTCATCAATACACTAATAGAGTACAGTGATCCCTTTTGCATGTATCTCACCAGACACCTGCAGCAGCTGGAGAGACCACATGGGTTTCTCAACAAAAGAATACAGGGCCTACACATCATGCCATGATGTATGTGGATAGAATGGAAGCCATGTCACTGTGCTCTGTATCATATATGATGAGGTGACTTGTCCCTGGCCTACAGGCCTGTCTCTGACCCTGCCTTGATGGAAATGTTTCACATCTGCAAATCTAATGGCACAAGAGTCAGTTGCTCTAAGGATCTTAACCTAGCCTGTGACATTAACAGAACAAGCTTGAGAGACAGCTATAGCTGATGACATCAGCAAAGTCTGTTGACAGGAAGATGGTAATAGCTGTGTCTGACCTGGTGGTGTAAAATGCTCTCTTTAATGTCAAACAAGTGCACAAACACACACACACACACACACACACACCAGTTGACTACAGTACATGGACTAGAGAACTCAATACTTTACGCATGTGCAACTGTCAAAATATTGGTAGTCCATGGGTTTGGAGTGATAGCTTTTGGATGCAAACTTATGCTCTGCTGACTAGATAAATTCATACAGACACACACACACACACACACACACACACACACACACACACACACACACACACACACACACACACACACACACACACACACACCAGTTAACTGCAGTGAGATTAGAAGCCCTAACTATCTAAGTACATGGATTAGAGAACTCAGTACTTTACTCAAGTGCCACAGCACACGTCTGTATTTTCTAAGGTTGTAGGGCAAATTATAGTGGATGACATCAGCAGCAGATATTGGAGAGAAGATGTTGGGAGGCCTGCACAAAACAGAAGTGTAGTCATGTGCAAATGTCAAGATATTAAAGTTCTGCATGTTACCAGATCAATTAGTGTGCAATGTGTTGTATTTGGTGCTATTTCCAATGTCCAGGTATACTTTTAGAGACAGGTTTACAAACTATATGCAAACTGGTGTCCACGTTAGTACAAGTACTGGAAAATCTAAATGTGTATTACCATTATAAAGATGTGCATGGTATATAAGAAAGCATTTGTTATTTATTTCTATAGTGTAGTTGATATATTTGTAAACAAGTACCGAGAAACCATGGTTGCAGTGCATGGAGGGAGGTAACAGATAGCTGCATTGTAAATATGTGTTGTTTTCTTAGATAGTGTCTTTCTTTTGTTTGTTTTCACATGCAGTTTCATGGCATGAAGACTAAATGGACAGCAAACAAAAGTAATACATGCTATTGTCCACTTTGCATAGTGTACCGTGAAGCAGCGGGTTTGTATGATGGATGGCAAAGTGTTTGCATATGCGAGATACACATTTATACTGCTTTCCCTGTTTGTGAGTAGTTAAGTGGTGAGCAAACGTGAGGCTCATTGATAAAATAATGAGACATCTGAGTACTGAGTGTATAAAACACTCCTGCTGTTTAGCTGACAGTGTGGCAGCAGGTGTAAATGCATTTGCGCATTTCGTTTGGAGCCCAGATGATATAAGATTTGTATACAAGTGTATGTAATACTTTTAAATAAATAGTGATAATGCAGTGAAATAATTATTTATACTACATTCATTGTGTCTTAGTGTGTGCATTACATTAGCACAGCACGTTTAAGTGGCATTGCACGTAGGTAAACACACCAATGAAGAGACATTCACCATCGCTTCACATTAATGCGAGATGACAAACCCCATGCAAACACAGAGGCTAAAAAGAGAAGGGCACCATTGTTCTTTTGTTTACTTAATTGTGTTGTGTGTGATTCTATTTTTTGACGAGATTAAAGGTGTTAAAATGGGGTAGATAGGAAAGTGGTGAAGTGAGGGGCAAGCAGGAGGAAGAACAAAGGGAAAGTAATATAGGAATGTGCAGGAGGGAGGTAGGATAAAACCATAGCTATCCACTTCTTTAACAGTGCAAAATGAAAATATGGTACAAATTATTAGCTGAATTTTGACATTTACCTCAACAAAGGGGGGCAGGTGCATGTTGGGTAGGGTATGTAGATATTTCTGGGTCAGGGAAGTAGGGTAGGTGAGGAAGCAGATGCAAACAAACAGGACAAAGAAGGAAAGACACAGGGACAGTGAAGGAAACAAAAGGTTGAGGGACACCACGATTAGGGTTAGGGAGGAGACAACAGTAGCCCATACCTATCAAACATGGAGACAATGAGATAATAGTCCTCATCCACAGGACTGCCATCACCATCCCCTTACTCTACTGGCTGCTGGAGTGCTTGATGTCTCTTCCTACACACCTTGAGGGAGAGCAGCCTCTCCATCAGGCATAGGTACGCATAAATGGTTCTATGCATGACCCTATGCAGGTCTATATTACCACATCAAAAAAGCCATTAATTGAATGGTTTTATAACTGAAAATGCCAATAAAATAACTGTGTATTGTGAGGTCGCGGTACAGTGAAGTTCGGAAAATTTGCCCTTTCCTCACTGTAGTGTGATATTGGAGTTGTATATATAATTAATGGGGGTGTGAGGGGCACAGCTCCCCACAAAAGCAAGTTCTATTAACTGCATTTTCAGTTATAAAGCCGTTCGATTAACGGCTTTTTCGATGTGGTAATATAGACCCCCCCCCCATGCACCAACCCTGGCATCTCCTGGCAGGTGATAAAATCTCCACTTCCACTAGTACTCCCAGAGGATACCACAGCAGCATCTACCAGGAGTAGTGCTACCTGAGGGGGAAGGTAGTGCAAGAACAGCAGAGGCAGTATTGTCAGCTTGGGTCCCAGATGTGGTGGGCATCGGTGCCTGAGCTGCTGGAGGTTGGCTTACTTCCCTGTGCGGTAAAGCATTTTCTGAATTGTTAGAGATGAATGACATGGAAATGTTTTGATGACACAAAGAAAAAAAAGGAGATAAGGGTTGGGGTGAGAGGAAAAAAAGATAAAATTAGTACCATCATATGCGACATACAATGCATTATCACAATAATACAACTATTTTATCTGGAAGTTTACATTTAAGTATACTTTCTATCAACTACAAAGTGTAATTATGGATTGCTCAAACTAATATTTGCAATGTGCAGATATTGCACATATGCTTGGTCCAATTATACAGATTGAAGTTAACAGCAGGGTTTGTATGCCACTTGTCTAGAATTTAATTTATGTGATATTGTTAAAGGATTTCAATATTTTATACTTGCTACTTGTGGTATTTGAGCCCACAACATCTAAATACAATCTTACACTTGACTCCTAAAGTTGGTTTGTGCTACAGACTGAAGCATGCATACTTACTTTTACAGTTAGAATATGCATGCATACTTTGCTATAACTGCATAGAAAAGAAAAAAATGTTTTTATTTAAAAGCTTCAGTAATACTGCTCTTGTGCTCAATATATACCCCTTCCTTCCCTCAGTCTCTTTAGATGTTCAGCATGGGCCTCTCTATTTGCAACGAGCTGCAATAACTGTGTAAATAAAAGAAGAGAACAGAAGAGCATTATGCATACCAGTCTTGCCTATATTTAGCTTTTGATCTATTATAAATTCTGTTAATTAATATGCTTACACAACTGTGGGATGTTGCTAGTTCTGAACTCATCCAGTCACTGGTTGAGTGTATCCCTCTTGCACCTTTTTAGGTCATTAAAGTAGTGCCTGCACTGTTCTTCAGTCTGTAGAATGTTAGTCACACTGGATACATCCTTGGCCAAACTACTGCAAGCCTCAGAATTGTACTGGGAGCCTGTATAGCCCCCCTGCAAAAACCTTTGGCTGTGGCACTTTACAAGGAGTCCATTAAAGATTCTGGATTCCTGAGAGCACATCTCTGTGGCCTAAATTGGGCACCTTCCCTTCTAACACCAGACATGTCTAACCAGAAAACATAGCAATAGATAATAATGGTTTCCCACCAGTTCCTATTATCACATTTTCTGCTAGTGCACAAGCCCAAACAACAATGCTAACCATGTTTATGCGACATCATGCAGACAGCAACAGTGCCAAAGAGACAGGAAAGCAGTTTTGGAAAGTTGAAGGTTAATCTGATATTTGACATTAGTATGAGGGTTGTTTTCTGCTGTAACTATTAGGTGATTTAGCTTTGCAGACATGAACTGTGGCATAAATTTCATGACTTGACACGTTTTTTTTTGGTTTGGTTTTATACACTGATAAAATTGATTTTTACACTGCGGTATTCAAACCTATGCATAACAGACAAAACATTTTCTTCCACAATGGAGATTTTCCATCTTTGACAAAGATGAAGTGCTTCTCACAATCATGAATTATTTACAAATACAGATGACAGAATGAGGTGTTAACTGTGTATGTGTGTGAGCTGATAAGGTGGTTGTTTATACATTCATGTGTGTATGTGTCTTATTGCAGTATGAAGGTCATACAGGTCCAGATAGCAGAATTATACTTTCAGAAACATAGTAGACAGTATATCCTCAGTCATACATCTGAACCTTCAAAACACAGTAAGGGTGTCTTATCCTTCATACATATAATTCATATGAGTTCCAATATTATGCATACTTATTGTTATCTATAATTATGTTTAAATCATTATAAGAGATATTTAATATAATGTGAAATGGAACAGTAAAAACATCTTGAATTTCCTGTCTTCAAACCCATGACAATATGTATAGCAGCCCTACATTTACACCTGTTGCTGCAGGATTATTGAAATAATGCCTAGATATTTTCCTGATCATTACTATAAACTGAACTGTAACAACAGAAAAATATATTGAACTTCCTGAATGAGAACCCAGGACCATCTGTATTACACCCCTACACTTACACCTGCTGCTATGGAAATAGTTAAATAACAGTTGGCTATTTCCCTATTCATTATTAACTTTCTGTGCGTTAACCACCACACAATGTAGCTAAGCAGTGTCAGTACTGCACAACAGAAAGCAAAAAATGCAACAATGTATCCTTTTTGATATTTCAAATGTCTATATCTTGTCTGCTTCCTGTGTGTAGGACTAGTCCAGGTTTGCTCAATGGTAGTGTCACACAAATGAGACAAGCAAAGCTAAACTGATTTTAGCCTTGTGATCAGTGTTTATTAGGTGTCATCCTTGAAAGACAAAGGTGGGACTTGAACCCTGGTGTATACATAGTATATGCTGTGTGGATCAATGTGTTTAGCTGATATGCTACACCCACAGATGGTTCACAGGTGTACTTGATGTATTGATTATCAAAGAAATGCATTACATTACATGACATTTATTGTGTTTATCCATTTCCCGGATTTGCACTAAGCTACTCACTGTGTAAATACTGGCATAAAAAAAAAGGAAAAAGAAAAGGAATCTATAAAATAAACAACACTACTTGATATGAACCCTCATACCAATGAGCCTTCAAAACACCTTGTAAGGGTATCGTATCCCTCTTTGCCACAGAAACAACTTTGCAGAAGAGAATGAAAATCATTCTGCATACAAGTAAGTCCAAAATCATCCACAATATCAACAACACATATGGCACTTGTACACTTCTGATTTGTTTGTAAATGTATTAATTTCAGATGTAGTACAATAAGTGATCACACAATATTAAATGGCAATAATATACAGTTTTCAACTAATGTAAAGGAGGTTAGAAGTTACTGAACAGAAACTGGGAAATGTGTGTTGCTTAGTTACTTTTAAAACAGTGATGCAATTACTTCTGCACTTTGTAAATCTGACCCGGTTGTCAAACCCACTGGAGGTAAAGGAGTCTGAATTTCTGTTGGTTTCCTTCTCCCTACCAGTAATCATTCACAGCAGCAATCCATTAGCAACAAACACTGAGATAGTGCCTGCACTATGTTTACATATTCTACATGAAGCCAAGACTTTGGAATTCAGTAATTCTAATGAGTTCACTCCTCATTTGCATCTTCGCCATACTCACAGCCCTGAATCTACACTATAAAAATGTAACTGTGTAGCTAGGGAACCTGAATGTGAGGAGACTTGTTTATGTGGATAACACAGCTGAAGATTGCTAGTACTTTGACTTTATCTGTACAGAAGACTACTGATCTTGATAATGTATGATTGCATTTTTCAGTTAGATACTGCATATGCTCAGATGCCAGTTAGTAAAGCATTTTTATATATGTATTAGCAAATGCTACTTTTATCTGTATGCACTTTTTGTTCAGGGTACATTACTTTCACAGTTGCACAGCCTCATTAGCTTTCATCACAAGTGTTAAATGTTACAACTGTTTCTCTTTACACTCTTCTAGTTGTAGTTCCATGAAATGTAATTGTCCTATATTGTCAATGACACAGGCATGCTAGCCTTCTAGGATGGCCCATAGACACTTCTAGGGGAGTGCTGGCTACAGGTACAGGTGACTGTCAATTGTCTCAAAATTAATGTTCTGTGATAAATGTGTACACATGTTTTTGGTACAGCTTCTTTGATGGCAGTTATAGCAATTTACTGAAAGTTCTAATTCCTTTCTTTCATAGCAAAATGTCATGTGCTTGTTGTTTTGGGGACAGAGGAACCAAGTTCCATGTCTGTATTGGCACATAGAAAAGTGTTTGTACAAAAGTTTAATCCTTTATATATATATATATATATATATATATATATATATATATATATATATATGTGAATATGTTTGAATTTTGTTTCTGTAGTGGGTAATATTGAAAAAATACTTACTTATGTGATATATCTATCTAGGCAGGACATTTATTTATGTGTATTATCCTTCTTTTATGTTTTATTTCACCAAGGACTATGGCACCCAAGCATCCCAATTCTCACAACCCCCCTTCAGTGACCCTGAGAATGATGTAATTCTACAAGCCTTTAGGTGACATAGTGGCTTTCTACTAGAGAGAGGCAGTGGGGATATGTTTTAAAGAATGCAAATTTGGCAGTAGATAGTGGAAGATGTGAATGCTGTTGTGGACTGCAGCAAGGCATATGATCAGGTGCATCATAGGTCCACTGACATGTTTTCATCAGCCCAGAGGAGGGCAGCTGCAGTGGCCTGTTTACAGATGGCTACTGGGGGGGAGGGGGCTGCTACACAGCCACCAATAACACCAAACAAAGAGTTCCTGTCCACTGTCAGGGATCCAGAGGGCTCAGTGGAAAGTTCACAACAGCATGTGATTGATGTTGGTGCTGCCATTTCAGGGAGGACAAGTATGTCCTGGGAGGAGCTTCCAGGTAGGCTTTACTATTGTCAGTTGTGATGTTTTTCTTGTATAGTAAAATACTGACAGCAATACTTAGGTTTGTTTATCATTTTTTGGTGGGTGGGTAATTGATACAGTTAACAACACATTATGGCTTGTTACACATGGGCTTGTGGTGGACATGTCATCCAAGTTTCTGTTGCATGTATTGTTAATGGACATATAAAGGGCCAAAACTTTTTCACCTCTTGTGTTCCTGTTAATTGTGATCATGGTGTCCTTACCTTTTGCTTAACTTCTTCCAGGACCATCTTTCTTAGGAAATGGGGAGTCATCTACACAAGGTAAGCCAAACATTTATATTTCAGTACTGATGAGCAGTTCACAGAAATTTTATTTTAGGCATATGTGCGATGTGGGTGTCAGAGTATTGCTGCACTGTCACACCACTGTTAGTTTGTTAGCATATATTGAACTGTAGTAATATAGCTATTAATTTCTTTCCTTTGTTTGTTGCTAATTATCACAGGTGATCCTGACAGTGCTAGTGTAGTATTCTTGCCATCTGATGTCAGAGTATTGGCAGACTCTGATGATGATGTTGGCCAAACAGAGGCACAATCATGGGGCACAAAGGTTGAATCTGACACTGAGGTTGACATTCAGCCATCCCCTGTAATTTCATCAGACACAGCCAGTCGACCTACATCAATCAGTTCCAGTGAGCCCTCAAGATATTGGACAGGTGAAGGGTGAGATGTTCGATCTGGGTAGCATGGTTACTGTGGCTTCAATGCCTGTTGACTTGGCCATAAGCAAAGTGTGGATGAGGTGCCATGCAGGATGGTTGTTTCGGTGCTCAGAGGAGGCCTGCTGTCCATCCTCCACCTAATCCAGGTGTGTCTTTCTGTGCCACTTGACATATGTTAAGGAATGTCATGGAGGCACAGGCATGTTCCAGAGGAAATGCTTAGGGTTGCAGATGTGGCACAGTCTGGCATGCGCGAATGCCTCTGCCATGTTGCTGCTGCAATGGATTAGATGAATGACATGTTGGATCGGGTGGTGTCTATGATGGAACATCTGCTGGGAGGTGGATCGCATCCACGTGGGCGTAGGTCAGCCACATCATCTGATGTTAGCTAATGTGGCCATGCCTGATCACACTCCCATAGTGGTACTACTTCCACTGCTCCAATAGTGGTTGATGTGTCCACACCCTTATGAAGCAGGCAATGGGGTCATGGTCTTGGGCATAACTGTGAGGACAGCTTGTCCAGCAGACATCAGTCATATTCAGGTAGCAGAAGTGCATCTGAATGTGGTCATGGATGATATCCTTCAACTCCCGGTAGAACCAGTTCTCATGGTCAGGTATGATGACAGTAAACTGCCACCTCTAGAATGCACTGCTCACACCTGTCTGACCTACCAAGACATAAAACTAGCATAGAGCTTGACTGTGTTCCTGCAGACACTCAAACACTAATTTCATCTGGAGTACTCATACAGACACACACATAACAGTTACATGGTTCACTTATGAGGCTTAAAACTCATTATGTCTCAGTGGCCGTTTGATACTTTATCCAAAGTTCTCCCTGATTCTCTTTCTTTCCCACATACATTCACTTTCTTTTTGTGTCAGCCTTGGCTTCCTACACCCCACACCCCCGCCCACATCACCATGTGTAAGTGATGATAATTGTGCAATATCCTTGTTTTCTGTCCTTTGGATAAAGGGGTACATACGCTTTGTGTCCGATGCTCAGGGTGCATAACTGACTTAGCACTTTTTTACTAATTATACAGCTTTCTTACAGGTTTTTGTAATGTGTATATGCCTTCCACACTCTTACAACAAAAAAGGTAGACCAAGCCATAAAAAAGTGGGACAAAGGCTGAACAATAGGGAGGCATTTTAAATATTTTGGTCATGCAAAGTTCGAGACAGTCGATAGAATTAAACAGTTTTCACATCAGTATTTTTTAAGATTTTTCTGAGGGATATGAAATCTGAGATTGGAATGTACGGCATTAACATCTAGCTTCTCTGTTTAATTATTTGCCAGTAAAAATGTATGAGGCCAAACTAAGGACATTCAGTAACCATCACTACTTTTGAGAGGTATGAATATCTGAATCTTTAATGCCTGAAATCTTTTAGTTGATAGAGGACACAAGTATTCACATAAGTCACTGCTGTCACATCTTGAAGTCATTGCTGTAAAAATCAATCACCTTTTACTTACTTTCATTTCCAAGTAACAGTATTCAAGGCTATGCCATTCATTTGTATTATTACACATTTTTGTTTTATTCCATATTCAATAATTACCTTGTAAATCTGGCAGTTGCTACAGTTTTAGTTCAAGGCTGACTCTGTCTGATGCTAGGAGTACACAGCCATTACATGGGTAGGTAAAGGTTGTGAGCACTGCTTGGCATCAATGTTACTATATGTATGTGCATAGGATGAAGGTTTTAGCCCATTAGGTAGTGAGTGAGTATGCTATGCATTGCCTGTTAGCCAATGCAAGAGCATATTAAGCACATCTACAGCAGCTGTTGGTTCTTCCACTGACTCCTCACCTGCATGTAGCTGTGGTGACCTTGCCAGTGATCCTGCTGAAGCTGTTTTCTCAGGATGATGTTATGAGGTATTGCACAGATGGTGAAGATTTCAATACATGTACATGGAATGTACTGCAGGGCTCCCTCAGATGTATTTAGGCATGGGAATTGTGACTTCAGCAGCCCAAACACATGTTCTATGATATTTCTGGTTTGAAGGTGTGTCCCATTATGGCATTCTTCAGTGGGTTTGTATGCATTTCTGATGGGCATCAATAGCCACGGTTCCAGTGTATAATCAGCATCCCCCAGTAAATGACCCTGTGGGATATCACCCCTATTGAACATCTGATACAGTTGGGAGTTGTGCCAGATATGTGAGTCATGGTAACTGCCTGGGTTGCCAGCACACACATTCAAGATGATTCCCGTAGCGTTATACATGACTTGGCAGTTAATGGAGAGGAAGCCATTTGTATTTATGTAGACCCTTCTCTATTCCCCAGGTTGTGCTTTGAATTCTATATGTGTACAATCTGTGGCACCCACTACTTCAGGGTAGTTTGCTACAGGGTAGAACTCCTGCATATTTCTGGCTCTGCCCTGAGGAGTACAGGGAAAATATATGTGGTCACTGTCATGTTGGAGCACAGCATTCAGGAATTGATGGAGGACCCTGGATGCTGATGCCTGTGACACCCTCAGCACATCCCCTGTTAATGTCTGAAAGTTCCCTGTAGCTACCTTTGTCTAAACTTATTGGTTCCTCTCTGTTTGCCCTTGGTCTGAGTTGAGGATGACAGAGATTGCCGAGATCCTATACTGTGCCTCTATCCACCCTGTAACACTCTACAATTTCCACCTTATGCAGATTGTGATTAAATGGAGTCTGAAACTCTTCTCTTTTTTGGTCCTGGTCTATTAGCAGTCACAGAAGCATAGACTTCAGCCTGTTGCACATACACATGAATTAAGACAACAGCAGCTCCTAGCATTTCTTTCTGGGTAGACTCCTATCCATGGCTGTATTCCAACAGGTTTTGGAATTTACAAGGAAAACCATCACTGAGTCTACATGGTTGCATTATAGTTTGTTGAATAGCTCCTCCATCTTGGATTAGTTGATTAGCATACAGTTCAGCTGCTTACGTTGTAATTAGCATACCACAGTGCTTACCGTGTTTGCACAGCTCTAAACACCATGTAGAGCTGCCACTTACTGAATACAAAACAGTGCACTACTGTATGCATGTCGCACCACAACAAACACGTGGTTTTAGCATCTCATGTAGAGTTTATTGAATCTGCACCAGTGCCTAAACAAGTGAAGAGAGTATGGCAAGTTGCAAGACTGCTTAAATGTCAAAAGCGTGGTGACTTCCTCAAATTCATTATTTCACTATAAACAGTTCTTGTCTGTGGGTTCAGTATTCCCTCACAGGCATATGGAGAATGCACGCAATTACATGAACATGCAGGAATTGATAAGTACAATTTACTGTAATAGCAGCAACAAACTAAGGAGAACAGTCAAGTGACATCCCAAATGCACTGATCTTCAGGGATTGTTATAGACACACATTACAATATGGGTAACATGGTAAAATGAAATACAATTAAATGTATGGATATTATTGACTTCAGCATGAGTAACTTTTATTTGAGAATTCTCTTTCCTAGCAATTTATTTGTTATTCAGCAATAGAAAAGTAAAGAGCTAGCATAATGTTAGTAGCAACATCTGAATTCAAATTGTTATCTTCTTTTAATAGGTAACACTTACTACCTTATGTTTTTAAATGATTTTCGTAGCTACATTTTATGAAAATCTTGAATGAGGACTCCAAACAAGGGCTGTAGGAGCTACAGCCCCGTGTGCTATATTGCTGCACTTTACAATCTGTATCAATGCTGGAGATTTTTACATATAAATTTAATTGTAAATACATGATCCAGTTACTTATTGACATTGGTTACTTATTGACATTGGCTTTGTTCTTGATTATAAGATATTGAAATATATGAAGGAGGAAAACAAAATATGCAAAATGACAATTAAATAAAATACTAAACTTGCAATTATTTGAATGTTAAAAATGGTAAGATGTTTCATCTTGGCAAAAAAAAAAAAAACTGAAAACATCTATTATTTTAGCATTCTTTACAACTGAAACATTTCTTGTATGGCCTGAGAAAGTATATGATTGAAAGGCAATATAAAATGTAACCCACTTTCAATTATTGCATAACAATACAGGTAGCTGGTTGCTGGCCAGCTTACTAAAGCAAAGCTGCTGGACCTTAGTAATTGTTGAGTTTTCATGCCAACAGCCATGACTGGAGAAAACGGCTTCTGTACAGTCAACAAATTGCCTTTAGGAATATTTAGTGCTATGCAAGCAGTGAGCAGACATGCACAGGACAGTCTCATTGATGAACATGGATATCAGGTAGGGACAGTACTGACAAATATACTGATGGGGCATAGTGCCCAAGGCAGGGGATGGCATATTAGGATGCAGAAATTATTGTAAAGGGTCATAAGTGTTGTGCATGGATCTCTGGGGGTATTTTCACATATTACACTAAAGAAAGAAGTGTGACAGTCCATTGTGAAGTGGTACTTTGTGTGAAGGAACAGATATTGCAATATCCTACTTATTGTCAGATCCCTTCCTTTGTGAATACTGTGGGTAGTCTGTGGAGTATTTATTCATCATCCCTGATTATTTGTCAACTTCTATTAATAACTGCCTCTATACATTTAATAACTAACTTTACTGCCCTATCCAAACTTGTTGGGTATTCAATGAAATACTTCTCTGCTTTCTCCCTCTCTCTTTCTCTCTCTCTCTCTCTTTCTGTATAATTATACAAGTAGTTTGAAATACTGTGCATACATTATGTTTATAATTCTAGTGATGTTTCTCCACTTGCTCCTTCAGCTATTACCTCAGAATAGGAAAATGAAATCTGCCTTGGCCCTTGCAAAGAAATAGCCATATGTCAATCACTTGAATTGCATTATACTTTATTCTTTATTTGTCTGCCTACACCTGGTTTTGTATTACTGTCTGTCTGTCTGTTATCTACCTATTACCAAGATCATGGCTAAAAAGCATGCTTGGACCAGTTCATGTTGCTATCTTACAAACCAACAAATAAATAAATGAATAATTACTGCACAAGCATTAGTTTCACATAAGTACAAAGCAAGGAAATGAAATGCAGCAAGCAGTGTAACTATTTATTCCATATTTGATAGGGAAAAAATAATGTGTTGCAATACATATGAGGTAGACTCATAAGCGTAGCTATGATGGGGCGAGAGGTGGGCATGATCAGCCAGCCATCATCTAAATCATTCTGTAGTGCAATAGTTTAATTTAAAAGTCAATATTGCATCTGTGGTCAGACATGAGCACTGTAGTATTCTTTGTGTGGTCTAAACCATAGCAACTGTTTGCTAGAGTTGTAAAAAACAGTTTCCTACAGTTTAATGCAACAATTTTTTTTTTCTAAAAAAAGGACCGTCACAGTACTCCATGCAGGCAGGGTATAAACTGTAGAAGACATTTACATTTGTAACTGCCATAGTGCTCCATGCAGTCAGGGCACAGAAATGGGACCTGAATGACTGGGGCGGTAGGGTGTGTTGTGCATTTGGCCACCTGGTTGATCAGCCAGTAGGAGAAACAGTAGTTTTTTTTTTTTTTTTTATTTGCTCTTCACTGGAACAACTGGGGTGGATCTCATTATAATAAGCTGGTGGGATGGATATCAGCTTATTACAGTAAAATGTGTGTGTGTGTGTGTGTGTGTGTGTGTGTGTGTGTGTGTGTGTGTGTGTGTGTGTAGGTGTGAGACATTGTGTGGGTGTGTATGTGTGCCTTTGTGTTTTAGCTCTTCAGTAGAAGAGCTTTCCAGGGGGGCATGGATATCATTGTAATAAGCTGAAGGCTACTGTAAAGTCATTTTTTTTTCTGTTGAAGAGCTGCTGAGGTGGGGTGCTGGTCTGAACTACTGGGCTGTCGGAGTCAGCTATGCTTCTGGAGGTAGATGCACATTTTTGAGAACTTACACAATTGGGAACTTATTCTTAAGGAACTGGAATATAGCAGGATATAATACTGGCTAAATTAAATGGAATTTTACCAGTCTAGAATTTTAGATATTCTATATACATAAAGGGGAAGATAAGCTAGCATTTAAGTTACACTGAATGTCGTTATTAGTTTAATTCATCATATCATTATGCACAGCCCAATGTTTTTTCTTTTTTTTTTAAATATACTGTTTTGGAGGGTATAGTGAAATGCATCACATAGAACATTGATAGAAGAAGCTCATAAGACTAAAGCCAGGATTTATAAGTGGGTCCACCCATCATATCTCTCTTCCTCTTAGTGCAAGAAATATGGGCAAAGCCCGACAATCTGAGGGGACAAAGCTCCAAAAATAGGGACATATTTTAAATATTACTCTTATAAACTTACAAAGTTGCTAGAGTAGGGTTTATTTTAGCATACATTTTTGAAGGATTTGAACTCTGAAATGGAAATGTATGTCATTATTTAGTGATTCAATCTTTAGATTATCCCAACAAGTTGCCTGAAAACCACACATTTTATGAGGAACAGACCAAAACTATGAGCCAAAAATCTAGACATTCTGCGAAAATCTGTAGAGTGGAGAGGTATGCCAGCCAGTTTACATCCAATTGTTCTCGCGGCCAAAGGTCGATCTGGCGGAATTCCGAATCGAATTGTCGAATCTCGTTCAAGTGAATGCACAGAATGTTGCGTGCAACATCGAATTCAAATTTCCCAATAGCACACCTGCCACAGCAAGCGCTACCATGGGTCGAGACGGGGGTATAGTGGCCTGGCCAGTGTTCAATATTCTCGGGTTCGACATCTGTAGCTTCAATATTTTGTGGTCCTGGCTTTCTGCAGTTGGAATTTTCACGTTCGACCATTGGCCGTACACACAAATGCATGTACACCATGCCAGCCATGTGTGGTAAGATTTCAGCAAAAGGACCTTTTAGTATGATCACAGAAAGCAGAGATTCAGAGACACATTAGCTGCAATGAGAAAAGACGTTATTACTGGCTGTTTTTGCATGTCTAAGACTCAGTCAGTGATTACCACACCTCTAAAGGCCCTTTTCTGCTATACTAACAGTAATCCCAACTGGTGATTGATGCACCACTTTAACATATCAATTCCCCTAGACACATATACACAGCACATCACACATACACACACACACACACACACACACACACACACACACACACACACACACACACACACACACACACACACACTGTCTGACATATTGCCATACCTATTACCTGTCCCTGAGTTTACAGAACATCCCATTTTGTCACTATCCCTCATAAATCAAGAATGACTACTGTCATTCAATAATGCCAGATCTTAGTGTTTTATTCTTCTTATTGCTCAGTAAATGTATCCAGGTGCAAGACCTGTTGCACTACTAGCTTTATAAGTGGATTAGAGTAATATTTGAAAAGAATCTGTGATGTCAACTAATGTTTACCATGGCTTTATCCATAAGTCTTGAACATGTCACTGTAGGTCATGGACTATTACAGTCAGTAAGTAATGCCAAATATTAGAGTTTCATACATATTTGTGTCCATATGTCTTCTGTGCTGCAAAACCTGAGTTTTATACATTTTTTAAGAGAATTAGAGTAATATTAAAGAATGTTCCTGGTGTCTAGTGTGTCTCCAGAGTATTGTAGGATTTCAAGCTAATCACAGAAAGTTGAGGGATTTTTGAGAGTTTTGGTATGGCAGCAACTACAAACACACACATGCACACACACACACACATATATACACACACACACACACACACACACACACACACACACACACACACACACACACACACACATGCACACAGACCAACACTACCCAGCCCCAAAAGTCCCTGGCACTTACCTCTAATGTACTCTGTCCCATTAAGTGCAATAGGTGAACACAAACTTCTGACCAAGTTAGATAATGCAGCTGGTGGCAAGTGATCAAATCCTTCCTGTTCCACCTGCTTTTCCTTAATTTGAGGACTCATTGTTCCATCATGCTGTGATGTTACCGGAGTTGGATTTTCTACACTAAATTCTTCACATCACAGGTAATCCATAACTTCAGTTTCTATTTCTTTAACACTTCAGCTATTATTTATCTTTTACTTTACTAATTTTCTGTTATACATTCCCCTTTTTGACCTTATTTTTGTATCACAATGCTTTCCATATATGGGTTTTGTTATATTTATTTCTCTTCAAATATCTTTGGAGCTGCTTTTTTGTATTGAATTAGTTTGACGTTCTCCTTCACATAGATATTACAAAATATCAGATCTCTTTTTCTTTCACGTATATGTTTCTTTTTTATACTTTTCGAAAAATCTCTAGGTGTTCTTTATATTTTTGTACTTCTGTCACTTCTTTTTCCAAGAGGCCCAAAGTTTCTTTGACTATATAATGTGTTTAATGATTCTGTTGTATTAATGAACACAAATTTGTATTTGAAGCTTTTGAAAGGCTTTCTTATGCAAGAATTTCTTGAAATTTCCTCTATTTTCTTGAATTATTTTCTGTCAGGAAATGCTGGGCTTATTGCATAATAGTAACGATACATAATTTCTTCCTTATGGACCTTTTTTGCAGGTCAGTTTTAGTGTTTTTTGTGGACTACTGCTTCATCCCCCTGAGCCTGGACTTTCCCTATTGTAAGAATGTTTCTGTGTCTTGAGGATTCTACACTGCCCTTCTTTTCCAGTCCTGGCACCAGTGCATATACCAGGATTGGTCATTTTCTTATCCTGGGACTTGTGCACCCAGCTGTCTTTTTATTTTTAACCTACTTCTGTCCATGATATATGATATATAAATTACAGTCTATATAACAGTGTCATCTTGGTGAGATGTTGTAAAAAAAGGGTCCACCTCATGAAGGTACTCACCAAGACTTAAGGATGAATCCAGTTTCTATCAGTACTACTCTCCTTTGCTTGCTCATTTTATCATTTCTCTATGTGGACCCTCAGTTTAATTTTTCCATGTCTTTTGGGTTTCTAATGCCATGATTGGAATGTACTCTAATTCTAAGTCAAAGTATGATTAAAGTTCATGAATTCAGTATTGTTTCAAGTTTTGACATTAGCCAAAGAGTTAAAGAGTCAGCCTGGAATATACACCTCTGAATTTTTATCCATGAGGTAACAATTTGTCCTTTATATTGGCTTAGCTACAAAGTGGTTTGCCAATTTTTCATGGTCACTGTAATGTAATTGATCGATCTAGGGTGTATCTTATACATCTGTAAGTAATCCTTTATCCATGAGTGTGGGATGCTGTGAAATACTTTTTTGTAATCTAGCCATTCCAGACGTAGGTTCTTTCCCTTTTTACAATTCACTGTTTTGACTTTAACAATAAATAATCCTTTGTTCTACATGACTTCCTTTTGTTACCCTTTTGTACTATTGCCATGATTGATTTTTCTTCTACATGACTATAAACTTTGTCAGCATGAATTCCAGTCTATAGTTTATACATCATCAGAAGGCAAGTCACTGTTCTGCACTTTTTAGGATAGCTTGCAGGTCCACTCTTAAGAAGGAGTATCATTTTTCCTCTTCTTAATCAGCTTGGTGTACATTTGGGATGCGTATATAAATAGTTCTCACTTAGGGCTTAATCTTCATGTAAAGATGTCAATACTTTTAGCCAGACGTTAGCTACTGTATCTGGGCCTGCTCTTTTCCATTTAGGAACTTTTCTTAATTTGTTTCAGTTTCTCTGGCTGTTACTTCATCCCATTTCATATCCTGTACATTTGAACTTCTTACTCTTTCTTTACTTCTTCTATCCAGTCAGCATCATTATTATGTTCCTCTAACACTTCATAGATATGTCTCCAAAATATGTCTAGTTCTTCTTTCTTTGTTGGTGTTTCCATTCTTCTTGTGTTGTTTCCCAATTTTCTATAAAACATTTTTAGGTCATCAATGAATTGCCTATTTTGTATTTTTCCTTTATATTTATCTATATATCTTTTACGTTTTTTTGCCTGTGCTGATGTCTTTTAGTTTATTATTTAGTTTATTATTTGCAATAATGTATGATAGAACCGTGTCTGTTCCAATACTGTGCATTGCTTTTATCATGTCTATCTTTATAAGTAGTTTTTGTTGATCTGCTCCCTCTTCTATACTCTTCTAACTGTGATAATTCTTCTATTAATTGCACAGTGGCTTCAGTATGTGATCATGAATCTTCAAGATGTTTGGCAGATATCTGGGAAGCATTACCATGCTCGTCAAAACAGTATTTCTGTCGTGCACTGGCTTTCTTTTGAGGTAATTTTGGAAAAAGAATTGTAGCCCAGATGGTAAGCACTTAGGTTGTGTGGACTCTAAAATGTTGCAGCTATAAATGAATCCTCAAAGGTATATGCAAGAGTGCCAGAAATTGACTTATAAGGATTGCAGAAGCTATTTGTAATGTCAGGATTTCAGGATGTGTGGATCTATTTGCCTCAAGAAAATCTACTGGCAATGGATGTTTCCCTCTTTCCTCAACCTGACAGAATATGCCTTCATGGATTTAATTTTAGTGGCCTTATGTTAATTTCTTATACCTCCATAGTATGAGAAAACATTATGATGCAAGTCTGCTCTGGTTTGCATGAAAGAATAGAGTAAACCAGTGGAGGTTACATTACTTTGTCCATTGTTCCCAACTTACCATGAAGAAAATACAGCTTCCTGTACATCAACAATTAGAAATGTCCTGTACATCAGCATACAGTTTACAATTTACAATTATTGAGAAAATAATGGATTCCTTGTTTAATCCACACCTGGATTATTTTTTTTTTTTTTGTAAAATATAACAATGCCTGATCCATCATTTAAGCTATATATGCTGACATCTGCAAATTTGCTGGTAGTAACAGGTATCAACTATATGGTATGCTCTGAACTGCAGTTAACTAACTTGTATGGAAACCTCTTTTACCATAGTGGGAATACAGCTTGGTCATAATCATTTAATGATGTGGTTTCATTTGGTACTTGGGATAGCTTCCTTTACCGTCAGCTCCTTACTTTTCACTCAGTCTCCTTATGTTTGGTAGTTATTAAATAGTTTCTTCATCTATACCTTCCAGACATTTCAGTAGGATTTTGCATAGTAGGTCAGAGAATGTTGTTGCCTTTTCTCTGATTTTGTTCATGGCTTCATAGACAGAGTTTGTGGAATATGAAGCATATTGTTTTATCACTTTCCTTAGCTGCTTGTGCCCAGTTTCCATCTACTCTCAATGCTCTCCTATGGCACCCATATATAAGCTTCAGAAAGAAGCATCAGAATATCCTGTAATTGTTTCCCTTTCCTAATAGTACCGGTATCCAATGATGCAGATTATTTCTTTGCTTTTCTGTGATATTTTTTTTAGCATGGTATAACTCTTCCACAGTCCTTGGTGTCTCCTGTCTTATTGCTATGATATTTTCTACTGTTTTTTCCATTTCTATTCTATCATGTTTCTGTTTGTACCTGTTGTTTTTATATTTAGGTTCATATGTAAGTACTAGGCTATCGGCCCAAGGGCCTATGTAAGCCTAGCCAACAAGGTTCCCTGGCTTACGCCACCCAAGAAAGTTATTTTCCTGTGCCACTGTTGAGCAGAGACACAGAAGTGATCCCCAGGGTGTATTTCCTATTTCCCATCCACTCATCCATGTTATTGTATTATATTATTTATATAATTTTCATAATAATGCAGTATATTTATTTAGCACGGAGAACTTTAAAAACGATGAGGTCATGTATTAATTATGAGATTAGGTGCTGATGCCTATTGGCTTTTTTTATTATTTAAGCAATAATGATTTTCAAGTCAGTGTTCTGATGAAGTCTATATTGTAGATGAAAGCACTTAACTACTATCATGGAGTTTTACTATTTTAAGTTTGCTAATAAAAGCTTTGTTATAACTACATTTGTGGCAGAATTTTGGATCCAGATACCCCATCCAGCAGATTGTGATTTTTACATTTAAAATGACAAGAACTTCCTGAAAACAGAGGACATATGGTTGAGTATAAAATAAATAAAGTGAAGAAGAGTAATGGACTTTTCCTAAATCACTAGGAGATGGCTTCTCTGGCCAAAGGGAATTTCTGATCTGCCTGGGTTGGAGGAAATTGTATACTGAAACATCAGCACTTTTTGTGAAACTGGAGTACTATGGAGTGAAGTGACTTTTGCTTTTTGTTCCTTCTACTATGATGACTCCAGAAGACGGTCTTTTGTTTGCCTGAAGGATAATTCTCTTTTGATCTGCCTAAGTTGGTAAATGTTGTATGCCTCAATGAGATCTTTCTGGAAGTAAATTTCAGGACGTACAGTGAGGTGGTTGGTGGTATAGCAGTGACACTGGCATTTGGAAGGTATTTCAAGACTTTTAAATTGATTGTTTTGCTTACAATTTATTGCTTATTGTGTATTGTGTACTGTGTACAGATTATGCATGAACTGGTATGGATAGAGAAAGTGAATCTGTAAACAAAGATAAAGGCAAAGAAGGCAAAGTAAAAGTGAAACAGTAGTGAGTGGAAAAAAGCTAATCTTGAAAGAAATGGGATTGGAGTGAACATAAATATTTTGTTTTTTGGAGTTTGCGTTTGAGTAACACTTTTGTGCTGACTCCATTTTGGTAAATCAGGTTTTGCCTCTTTGAAATGAAATTCCCTAACTGGTAAATGGGTGGGAGTCAAACCTGGTCTGTGGTGCTGAAAAGTTGAAATCCTAAACAATAGACATCCCCTTATAAGTAAGTACTGGGCCATTTTAAGCCTAGCCAATTTCCTTCAAAGGAAAAAAATTAAACCCTGTATGCTGTGCCTGTGAGGTAGACACCTTAACCTTTATGCCAATAGACTAGTGAGATAAGTTGTATTAAACAAATTGGAGGAGACTATGTAGTACAACTAAGCAGCACAAGTACTGGGGTGTAATGTGAAGGGATGGATTCAACCCGATTCTAAAATATGCTTGACTTTTAATTGTCAATCAGTAGTTGGTTGTATGCAGTCATTGCAATTGCCACTATTATATGCTATGCATGGCCCAAAGATTATGACTTTAACAACTTTGAAGTGTTTGAAAGCTGATCTTATCACCTCATAGGATAACAGAATGAATGTATTTCTTTGTGAGAATCTAAAATGAAACATTTTTTTTCTATGAAACAGAAGAGACAAGAATGAATATAAACAGAACTGACTGACTATTCAGGATTATTTGTCATATTTTATATTTCATTAGATATAGGTTTCAGGATTTTTTAAAATATTAGTAGTGTTTCATGTATTGTAGATATTGCCGTCTATTGTAGATATTGCTGTCTTTGTATGTGTGTGTGTGAGCATGTGTATGCATGTGTGTGTCTCTGTGTATATTGTGCACATGTGTATATGAACTCAGATAACATTTAGTACTATAAAGGTTAAAGGGTTTGCAGAATCTAGCATTCTAAATAATTTCTGATGTGTACTTCAATTGGTCAGTTTAAGAATTTTGGTTTTATTTTCAACAGTTATAGCTGTTTTATCTGTTTTTGCTTGGATTTGATCTCATGGCATTTCAGTCAACTTCTAGTTAAAGTACTAGTGGTTATGCAACCAATGTTACATAACTATGACATTGCTATCATACTGCTGCTTTGACAATTCTGTTTATTGTCACTATAATTGTTTGTTTCTCCTCCTACAGGACAAATGGAAGAATTTGTATGCGCCAAATAAACTACTAGATTTTTTTGTTGCTTTGTGGTCATAGATGATGACAGATTTGTGAATATTAGATGTCAATTTTCTCTATAAAATGTGTAAAATAAATGCCAAGAAAATAAAGAAAATAAATTTAGATTTAGTCAAAAAACAAATGATTTGGTTGAAGAAGAATGTATAGTTATATATGATTCAAAAGATACATTCAGTGGGAGGAAAGAAAGTGACAAGATGTTAAAAGAAGTCAAGTTAAAAAAATGAAGGACTGCAGGAATGGAAAATAGAAAAGAAAGAAGACATAGATTTGGAAGGGAGGTCCTTAACAGGATCAGAGCTCGAGATGGATAGATGTTAAGTAATAAACACAGTTCTAATAATTCCATCATTATAAAAGAAAGTAATCACAGGGTGACAGAAAGAAAAAGGTTACAAAAGATAGAATGACTATGAAATATTTGCCTGAGTAAGGGTCAATTATTAAGAAAATGTTTAAGTCAACTACTTTTCAAAAAGAAAGGAATATGTTTTGATTGTAAAATAAATAAAAAAAGAAGAAGATGAATAATGAAAATATTGATTTAACAAATTCTGGTAGTTTGTCTATGCATTAATAAAATGATCCATTAAAAGAGACTAAAAGCAAAAGGTTGACTGAGATGCAAATTATGCAAGTGTACAATACATCAGATCTTTGCTATCAAAGAACAAATGGCTGAAAAAAAATGTTGCAAGGAAAAGTAATGGAAGGGGAAAAAAGATCTACAGTTATGGAAACATTGATGGACATGAAAGAAAAAAAGAATACATTTTGACCTGTTGCTAATAGATATCAGAGATAATGAGAAAAAAAGAAGTAAACACAATTAAAATAGAAATTCAAAAATTAAGATACAAGATTTGTAATAAGGATGGCAAATATATATATATATATATATATATATATATATATATATATATATATAAACAAGATGAAGAAGATGAAAAATATAAACATAAATGATAAAGAAAGCTAACAATAAAATAGAAAGCAGAGAAAGGGCAACTTCAAACAAGTAAAGATACTATTTAGGGCTCTGAATAGAAGAAACATTTTGAAAAAGGAAACAATGCAAAATATAAAAGATATGGTGAAAAGAACAACTTTCAAAAGCAAAAAGAAAACAGAAATGAAAGAAAAGTCTATAATTACAAAAGAGAAAAATGGACAGGAAGGTTAAATGAACAGAAATTGTAAATAAATAAATTGAAAACATTGAAAAAGGGAGCAAAGTTTATAAAAAAGGAACAGAATGGTGAACTGAATTGGAATGGAGACAAAAGGCATGTGCAAATTTCAGCAAAAGATGATATTGTAAATGAAAAAGTAATTTAGCTAGTGAAAATGAAATAAAAGAAATAAGAAGAAAAAATGAAAAAGTGAAACATTTAAAAAATTACCTATACTAGGTGAAGAAGGAAAAGGATTAGCTGAACAATTATTATTACCAAAACTGATACAGATATAATTTATGTAGAAAATTAACATCAATTTTTATTTTTGAGAACTTAAAATTTTAGCATATGGAAAAATAACCATGTTAGATGTATTTACATTTTAAAGAGAAAGGAAAGTTGTCCTGTGAAAGGTCTGCTTATATTCAAGATATTTTAGGTATGTCAAAGTTGAAGACTTCACTAAAATTTATTTTTGAAACAATATTAAGGGAATATATAACTTTAAGAAATACAAAGTGGTTGGATGAGCTATAACAACTATAAATAAATCTGTGATACAGTAAAAGTTACAATTCATGATATATAACAATATCAAGAACTTTGATGATGCAGGCTATTTGTAGTAAATTGACATGAAAGAAACATATAAAATTGACTTATTGATAAGGAAGGTTATCTGAAAATATTATCTTGGAATATGGCAGGAATAAAGAAAAACTTAAAAGATAAACCCCCGGATTCACAAATCCTCTGTATAAGACTTACTAGGTCTTACTCGGAGGCTGCAGTTGAGCGGTATGATGTCAGAGTGCCATGAATATTCATGAGGGCATGCTGACTCAACTGTAAGTCTTACACGGACCGTATAAGAAAGCAGGGGGCGTGTCGGACTGCCAAGCAGTCTAAATGTCCATGCCCCTACAAGTGTTTCAAAAGTAAAAAAACACACACACAAGAGCGAGTCTGATCAAATGTCCCTGCACCCAACACTACACTCCCTGATATTGTAAACCCCTATAATAGTTCTAAACCGCAAAATATAAAATAAATAGCTGCCCATATTTGCGCATGTGTGCACGGGTGTGCCCATTGCTTAGCTGCAGTTAGCAATTCAGACATGGAAGAGCATAAGAAAGAATGTTTATGCAAATCATACCAATAACAAAAGCGTAATGGTAGAGCGTTCGCACGAAGAAGAGGCATTCACGGTTCGAGTTCCACCACTTCCCATCGTTTTTATGTTTTAAATCAGTATATGAAATAATACCTGACAAATATGATTAAACATTACTAAAGAGCAGTGAAATGGCCAATGTATCAGTGAAGAAAACAAATATTTTAAAGGATTCTGATATAAAATTGCCTGCAGTTAGGCAGTGCTTCACCCAGTGCAATAGAGTCGCCCGTAGTTTAATGGCACTTTAAATAGTGCAATAGAGGTGCCCACAGTTTAACAGCGCTTTACCCAGCACAATAGAGTTGCCAATAGTTTAATGGTGCTTTACCCAGTGGAATGTGTTTGTGCGGATGTACGCGCCATGCCAACCAGGGCACCGAGGAGCAACGTAAAGCAAAGTTGCTTAAATGCAGCCACACCCCCTAGCCTGTCTGGACAGTATGAAAATAAAATTGTGTGACAAGTTTCAAACCCAGGACTCTATGCATCAGAAGCAAAGTACAGAACCACTAAGCCATGACAGCATAGGGGAAACATCCACTGTTAACATTCATATACTTACGAATGATAGTTTAACCATTACTAAGCAGGTCTGCAGTCAGCCGAGAATTTTACAAAATGGCCAATCACAAAAAAGAGAGGGAAATGCGGCATATTTAAGCCCCACAAGTGGGAATACAAGCCATAACTGATTGTAGCTCACATCTGCAGTTAGATGTCTGGTGTCGGGGAGGGAACAAGCTTTCGATCACAACGTTGGGGCATCGAGGAGTCCAAATACATGGTTTGGCTCCTTGTCCACCATCACGAGTCAAGACTCCTACAGGGCTAGTTCCAAGGGACGGAGTACAAGGCAGAGGCTTGGAACCGGTTAGCTCGTGACCTCACCAGTGCCACAGGCATTCCTCGGACTGGTGAGCAGGTCTGTCACCACTATGCAGACCTGAAGAGACAAAAGCAGGACCACCTGAACCAATGGATACAGGAGGCCCGTGGGATGCGTGATGCCCCACAACTGAGTATGTAGCCATGGAATGCAGTATGTAAGAATTGATAATGGAGTATGTATGATGGATAGGTATTTCTCAATATCCCTTCCTTTACTTTACAGCTGCAGGTGACCATACTACGAATCAGCAAGCCTATGCTGATAGGCTGCGCCACCAGGCAGGTTAATGATTATTCTGCATATATTGTTATATAAAATACGGGAGAGAGCATGAAAGAAAGTGTTGTAGTCCAATAATACAGCCATAAAATTGCCTGAATAAGTCCTCTGCATGCACTGTCAGATAAAAATGTCAGAGAGGCAGAAAAAGAGTGTAGTAACCCATTAAGAAAGGTAACATATGTCTGGAATAATATCTCTGCAGGCACTGTCAAATAAAATAAGTGAGTGATCCTGAAAAAAGTGTGCGCTAGCCTATTAATAAAGGTATAATATGTCTTGAACATGTCTGCCATATACACCTTTAAAACAAATAAAGGAGTGAGCCTGTGAAAAAGTGTGTAATTTCATTAATAAAGGTCTAAAATCCAGAGTGTGTCTGTGTCACAGAGTCTGAAATGTTGTTGTACCCTTACATTATACAAACAGTACTGTTTGAAAAGGTACTGGCAACCCAGAGTTGTGCTTTCCCATATAAAGTGGGTGATGGAAGTGCTAGTAGCTGTAAAACATATATACAGTCCTCGACAGTCAGTTACTGGCTGGCATGCATAAATAAATCTTGCACACTAGTAGCATGCTAATATGTTCCCCAGAAAAGTGAGTGTGTTTCAATAAATGCAGGGTTCTGTACAAACTGAAGTGAAAATGTCATGTGAAAACATCCAGATATGTAGATAAAGAAATATAAATGCAACCATGAAATATGTAGCAGTAACATCTGCATCTTGGACAGTTAGTATGTCAGATATAGGTCATGTAGATATATTGAAATAGCCAGACCCACTACACAACCTAATGTATGGTGGCAAGTGTAATAATACATGTAGGGAATATACACCTGCAGTCACTAGGAATGTAGTGTAGAGTAAAAGTCTTTATAAGATGTTAACAGAGGTTTTTTCTACATCCTACTCTTTGTGCATAAACCATGCAATTCCACACCTCAATGGGTATGTGTAATCTTAAATATTTGTTGGGACATATGTCCTATTGTTTTATAAATATTTGCATTCATGTTGATGCATGTGCCCTGTTCAAACACCACATTCATGGTGGCCTGTTGCTACCAAACATCCCTGCATACTGTTGGAATATCCACTGTCATTCAATATATGCATGTGTTATGCTTGCTGTTCAACTGTTGGAACCTTGGTGTGTTGGGTTAATGGGAATATTACTGTATGCTATTACAACTAATCTGGAATGCTGTTGTTTATGTTGTAATTAAACACACCTAATCACACAACATATGGGAAGGCCGGTCCCAGTGGACCCACCTGTACCTCCTCAGCAGGCAAGTGCACCTGGCACCAGCAGCTCTGGTGCCCAGCCCGGGCTCCCCTCCTCCGTTGGTCCTGTGTCACCTTCGGGTGGAAGTGCTGCAGGGGATGGTGCTCATTCCCCCCCGTGCAAGCGTGGTTGGAGAAGGGCCACCTGTCAACCTTCGAAGGGTCCGGGCTGTGGTGCGTAGGGAGATCCAGCGTTCAGTCGCTGATCCACTACGCCAGCTTGAGGTGAGAGTGGCGCATCTCTCAGGTGAACCTGCCCGTCCTACTCAGCCCCCAGCACAGCCACCCTCGGGGCTGTGAAGGTGCAGTGGTGACTGCCCATGGGTGGGGATCTCAGTTCCACTTTTACCATCTGTGGGCTCATGGGCTTGCAATTTCCAAACAACCTTCCCCGTCAATTGTGTTCACCCACCCCATGTGTCAAATTCCACCTCTTTATGCATCTTGTTTGTCTTGTCTGTTTACCTCCCCAACCTACCTCCCCACATATACCTACTTCCTCTACCTCACTTACCACTCTCACCTGGAAAAAAAAAAAAAGGGCAATCTGTACCCGAAAAAATATTACGCCCCATATATAGCTTCCCATTTCGCACACATGTCCACTGGACATGTGCACCGATAATTCTAATTGGCAGTGCAACAAACTATGTTGTCCTCACCCCTCTCTCAGGGGTGGAAGGTTTCAAATCTCACATCAAATTTTCAACATATGCACAGCTGTTGCTGTTAAAGAAATGGGGAGCTATGGGCCTTCCCTACACCCTTCCTGCACATCCCAAGCTTGTTTCCCTACTGTCTTTCCTTTCTGTGCTCCCTTTTCACCACTTTCCTATCTCCTTGTTTTCTTTTCTTTAAAAAAATTAGCGTGAGGGTTAGCGGGAGTAAGCACTCTTAAGCAGTAGTAGGTGGGATTAAGCGAGTGTGCACATGTGTGCGCTTAGCTAAGCATCGCGCAAACCCATGCAAACCCGCTTAGAACTGCTTAAAAGTGCCTTAGTCACTCTGTATGACAGGGCCCTTGTATTGCTCAGCAGCAAAATAAAATACACCTGTCAGTCTTGAATCCCAGACCTTGGGCTCACCAGTTTGCATGAAGTACCACTACACCACAGCAGATATACAATAACTTGGTGCTGACAGAAATATATCATGCATTACAATGAGTGAATGTAAAGGGAGAATAGGAATGGCATAACACAAATCATGTTCTGTGGCCCTTAACCAGCAACTGTTGTGGAATTGCATGACATGACTGTGAAAAGAGAACCAGCCATGCTAGTAGGGAATAATGTTACAGTAGCACCTTACAAACCCCACACAGTATCAGAGCAGGATAAACACTGGCATATTTGAATAAGTCAGAGGCCAGACCCCCCAATTGTGACTGGTTTACAGGGATGTCCCTGATTTGAAAACAGATGTTAGCTGTGCCCCTCGGATTCCTGTGAAATATAGTAAAAGTAGGAAGAAATGTGGGGAATCCCACTTAATGATAAATGTTAATAAGTGAGAGTAGACATTGCTTGCACGTCAAAAAAGGTGTAGAAATACATATGTTCAGAATCCCCCAAAGTCGCAACTGCAAAATATCTGAAAT
>NC_056745.1:596533564-596548564 GCF_019279795.1 Protopterus annectens
ATGTTGTGTGTGTGCAAACATATGCAACTATACACAACATGCATAGCATGTTGTGTGTGTGCTTACAAATGCCAGTATACACAATACGCACAGCAGTCACCATCCAAAGTGTCACATATATGTCCTGGAATGCTAGTGGGTGTATAGGTCACCTGACACACATTGGGTATGTGTGGTGTTTGATGTTGCAGTCGTGTAGCATGCCATGCCATGTCTGGCACCAACATATCTGCAATATGTCCCACACTCACCATAACCACTGTACACTGGCCATGTCGAGCATTGGGATTCCTTCATGTCAACATGCACCACTCATCCTGTGTGTGTACATAGCATGCATATGCTACACCCATGCCCACTATTATCTGCTATGGACACAGACACTATACTCAAACATGGATATCTATGTGTCACACAGATAACACATGCAGCCATGGCATGTATACTTGTGAGTGATGGTGCACAAGGCATTACAGAGCTGATAATACCTGCACAGCAATGTTGTGTCCATGTACACACTGTGTTCCAGGGTGTAGCCAATCACTGAACTACACAGTTGCATCAAAGGCATGTATACTGCCATTAAATAGGGGCATCTATACTTGCACTGCATGGTCTTGTGCAACACATATTCTGCATGCTGACATGTGTGTTTTGGCTGTTTACCTTGTGATACTGACACCCACCTTCACCCACTATAGAGTATGTTTTGGATTGCTGGTGTGTGTGTGTGTATGTGCTGCAGTGAGAAGTGTATTAGTGTTCATGTGTTCATGTGTGCATGTGTTCATGTTTGCACGTGTTCATGTGTGCATGTGTATGTGTCCATGTTTGCACGTGTTCATGTGTGCACGTGTTCCTGTGTGCACGTGTTCATGTGTGCATGTGTGCACATGTGTGCACATGTGCACGTGTGCATGTGTGCATGTATGTGTGCACGTCCATGTGTTCATGTGTGCATGTGTTGCACGTGTTCATGTGTGCACATGTTTATGTGTGCATGTGTGCATGTGCGCATGTGTGCATGTGTGCCTGTGTTCATGTGTGCGTGTACATGTCTGCACGTGTTCATGTGTGCACATGTTCATGTGTGCATGTGTCCATGTGTTCATGTGCAGACCATAAAGTGTGTTTCCTGTCTTCCTCTCACAGGTGCTGAGTTAGGGCTAGCTGCAAGCAGCAGGGAACCTGAAGCCACTGCCACGAATAGTGGTGATGATGAGACATGTATTTTGGCACAGGAAGGTTTGACAGGGTCTGTCGTTGGTCCACCAATTGACAGTACACAGCTTTCAACCCCATCTATGCGCACACTCATACTGTCAATACATCCCTCACCACCAATGGCCATAGGCAAGGGACAGCATACAGTTGGCATTGACCAGGAGAGTGTGGTACCCATGGCACTTGCATCCCCTCACAGCAGCCATAGCCATATTCCTGGAATGGTACCACATAGGCAGAGGTCCAGGGGTTCTCGGGGGAGCACCACTGGTCGTATTGCCCCTGGCAGGCATGCCCTCACAGGTCTTATGACGTCCAGTATGTTCCGGTCTATAATGCAGGCTCAGGCACATATGGAATGGTACACCAGGCAGGGACTTAGGGTGCAGAAGGCACATTACACTGCTATCAATGACAGCATCCATGATCTTGCCGGTGCCATCCGGACTTACACCGAGGTCATTGATAGACATTGGGGGGAGACATTAGATGCCCTCCACAATATGTCTTCCATGAGCCAGGACTGTGCGGGACAGTTGCGATGTCGACGCGGATGCATGGCAGCAACAGCTGCCAGTGGTCGCAGACGGCCCACAGTTCACAGCCGCTCCCGTAGTGGCAGTACCAGCCCCAGCAATGCTGGGGCTGGCCTGTCCATTGACCATCCCAGTAGACCATGTGCACGTGGCTCTGGCCAGTCCCAGCAGGGACATGGGTCCAGTCGTCATACCTCTGCCTCTGATGACAGTACCCAGTCAGGGTTGATACCTGATACTGTCCATAGCACCCCTGCCAGGCACAGGTACTGTGTCTGTGGCCGGAGACAGTGATCTGCACAGCCTAGCAAGTACAGTCTGTGGCTGTCCCACAAACTACTGTATATGGCAGCCACATGGTGGAGCTGTGTGCATGCAGACACACACACATTAACCAAACAACTAGAGCTCACACATACACACACACATTACATCAACATTGGCCCATGCTGTACTGTTGTCCCTCACAGACACACAGACATGTCGATTGGATGGGTCAATGTCAGGCTCTGGCAAACAACAAAACGCCCTGTGCATATGATGCAGATGTCGCCTCCTGTCATCTGTAACATTGATGGAGGAACAGGCTAACATGGTGCTGATGCACAGGGTGACACTATAGCAGTGTAGCAATATTAGCAAGTTGCCAACAGGAAAGTGTAATGTCATCCTTGTAGGTATATCTGAGCAGACATTATGCATCAAAGCTCTGATTGTCAATGTAGCATTGTTTACACCACTGTTAGGTCTGAGTATGTATTGTCCACCCATGTGCCACTTGGCTGAAGTGTAATGTGTTGCCAGCATGTGTTAGTGAGTGGACAGTACGTGTGTGATGTGTGCAGTACAGATTAGCAAGTATACATCTGTGAACATGGTGGGTGCGCACTGTCTGCATGTACGTGCATAGTGGACACACGGGACATGTGGCATACCCTGTTGTACACATTGTTAACATCTCATAGTATCTTTCAATGGACAGTATGCATTCTACTACAGTTATGTACCAACATGGGTAGACATGTGTGTATGACATGGGTTGACACTATGCTGTGGGTGATACTGTTAATATCTGTCAATGATTTGTGGACTGGTAGTATACACAACTTCAACAGCATGACTATAAGCAGTCATTGGATGATGTCCTGACAAATGACACAGTCGTAGGGAACTCAGTAACAGTTGGATCCTTCCGGTGCTACACTATAACACTGACCAGTGGTAATGACCACCACCCATTCCTGTGACCACACCTGTTTGGCATATAGCCCACTTAGGTACATGCAAACACACTAGGGATGTGTCCATCTATATCTGGAAATGCATGCATTGGCCTACAATGCAGTCCCTGGATGGGACGCATATCCTACACAAGGGTATAATACAGACAGATACCTGTCATCTGATACATGCTGTATAACAGTAAGCCGACTATGGCATAGTCATCCACATGTACTATACATACTATCCCATCAGTACCACACAGGTGGTAGCCCTCAACATGTATGTTGGGTACCAATGTGTACATATGGCCTCATGTTATGTTATGTGTCCCTTGGTATCCACATATCCATAGGTATTGTGGAGTCCTAAGGTGTATCACATGAGACATTAGAGGCCTGAATGCATATCCACAAGGCAGTTGTACACCAATGAAGATTGTCCATTATTGGCAGTCGTTGTTGTGTATGAACATGTCTGACATATACCCAGGCATATACCCTCACTCACACTACTCTTAGGTAACTGTCATGGGTGTGTGTGGCACAGATGACCTTGGCCACAGATCACAACAGTGGACCGCCTTGTCACATACATACATATGTGACCTACGATATGAGAAGCAGTGGCACAACCTGTCAATGGAAACAAATGTATTCATGTAGTATGCAGGCTTCACACCTATGTACTGATTGAGGGGACATGTACACATATATTTTTGCACTGCAGATACCTGATGTGTGCAATGCACTTACTGTTGCAATCATAATATGTCATAGCATAGTAAAAGCAAAACCCACATTGCATTGACCAACAGTGACACACACACAGTCAGCGTTTGCAGGATTCAAACCCCTACCTAACTATGTTATGATATTAGAGAGAGATGCATTAACACAGCGTGCTATTTGCTTTACTGGGTAGTTTCACTTCTCCTGCTGTATTTATAGGATGGTGATATCATCAGTCATTCCAAAGAGGAATGTACCTCTTTCAGTGTGTTTTCCCAGTCTCCATAAAGGGCACTTCTTTCAAAGACAATTGCACACATATATACACCGCATCCACACAGTCAGCATTTGTAGGATTCAAACCCCTACCTAACTATGTTATGATACTAGAGAGAGATGCATTAACATAGCGTGCTATTTGCTTTATTGGGTGGTTTTAATTCTCCTGCTGTATTTATAGGATGGTGACATCATCAGTCTTTCCAAAGAGGAATGTACCTCTTTCAATGTGTTTTCCCAGTCTCCAAAAAGGGCACTCCTTTCAAAGACAATTGCACACATACACACACCCCACTCACACACACACAGTCAGCATTTGCAGGATTCAAACCCCTACCTAACTATGTTATGATACTAGCGAGAGATGTATTAATATGGTGTGCTATTTGCGTTACTGGGTGGTTTCACTTCTCCAGCTGTATTTATAGGATGGTGACATCATCAGCCTTTCCAAAGAGGAATGTACCTCTTTTAGTATGTTCTCCCAGTCTCCAAATAGGTCACTCCTTTCAAAGACAATTGCCCACATACACCCCACCAACACATACAGTCAGCATTTGCAGGATTCAGACCCCTGCCTAACTATGTTAGGATATTAGAGAAAGATGCAGTAACATGGCATGCTATTTGCTTTACTGGGTGGTTTCACTTCTCCTGCTGTATTTATAGGACGGTGACATCATCAGTCTTTCCAAAGAGGAATGTACCTCTTTCAGTGTGTTTTCCCAGTCTCCAAAAAGGGCACTCCTTTCAAAGACAATTGCACACATACACAGTCAGCATTTGCAAGATTCAAACCCTTACCTAACTATGTTATGATACTAAAGAGAGATACATTAACACGGCACGCTATTTGCTTTACTGGGTGGTTCCACTTCTCCTGCTGTATTTATAGGATGGTGACATCATCAGTCTTTCCAAAGAGCAATGTACCTCTTTCAGTGTGTTTTCCCAGTCTCCAAAAAGGGCACTCCTTTCAAAGACCATTGCACACATACACACACCCCACCCACACACACAGTCAGCATTTGCATGACTCAAACCCCTACCTAACTATGTTACGATACTAGAAAGAGCTGTATTAACACGGCGCACTATTTGCTTTACTGGGTGGTTTCACTTCTCCTGCTGTATTTATAGGATGGTGACATCATCAGTCTTTCCAAAGAGGGATGTACCTCCCAGTCTCCAAAAAGGGCACTCCTTTCAAAGACAATTGCACACACACACAGTCAGCATTTGCAGGATTCAAACCCCTACCTAACTATGCTATAATACTAGAGAGAGAGATGCATTAACACGGCGCACTATTTGCTTTACTGGGTGGTTTCCTTTCTCCTACTGTGTTTATAGGATGGTAACATCATCAGACTGGACATGGTAATGTGTGTACACTTTGTTTTATGCCATTTCAGGAATGGTCCATGTGAGTTGTCGGGTGTCAACAGCTTGAACAGGAACTCATAATCCTTACCTTGTGTGATCTATCTGTGGACACATTGACATTCCTTCATTTGTCAACACATATTTATGCACAGCTTGTTGGTTTTGTGGGTACTACATGTGTCTTGGATGTTGATAATGGGCTATTCAAAGTCTATGTGAGACATGTGTAGCTGTGTTCAGTGATGTATGTCCTGGGTGGCTGCCTTGCAAACAGTCTGGCATGTTTGGGAACCATGATCCGCACATGAACATACCACAGTTAGTGGGGTTGTGTGTATGTCAGCTTCCAATAGCTCTGTTTATGACTTCAACCATGATGGACTACATGGCCTTGCAGATCAGACTTCATAGGCGTAATGGACTGTACTTACCATGGTGTGTTGTGCACCAGCACTTGTGTGGAGTGCCATATGTTGCTGTAACACATTCAACGGTTCCACATCCTGTGTAGAGGGGGGCTCAGATGACTGTTCAGGTGCAGGATCTGTTTGTTCTGTAGTTTATGCATGACACATATTGTGAATCAATGTATTCCACTTGCTGCCATGCTTTTGGCATTGGGGGTAGCTGTTCATCCATTCTACATGTGATATCTCCTGGTATGTTGATATGGACTATCATCAATGGGAGGTGGGTCTGTATATATGGGCCTGTCTGTCAGGATGTCGGCATTGTCAGTCAGGTACAGTTGGCCCTGACTCAGGACATATATGGGTGTACATTGCTATATATGACATAGCTGTCGGAGGTGTCATGATTCAGTCTGGACTCCTTCTCAGCAACTCTTTACAGAACACCAATGAACTTGAGCACTAATCCCTGTTATACTCTTTTACACACTTGACACCCTGTTGATACTTTGTGATCTCGCTACAGTGTATGTCATCATAATATCCCGGCATGTCCAGGGGTTGGTTTTGTGTGTACTTTCCAATCCAGCTGGTGAATATTGTGATGTTGACACAATGTCACATCTGCCTCATGTACACAGACAACCCTCTCCTCCTCCTGACAAACTCAACTATATGTGTGAGATGCACCTATAGAGACATATAGGGTGCTGAACTCTCTCGACCCATGACTGGTACAGTCTATCAGGTGGTGAAGGTAACCACACACAAAACATATCAGTCTCGCATATCCTTTGGCAACAGCACTCAAACCACATTATCACTCATAGACATACTCGGATGCTGTGAATTAACTCTGCCTAAGCAGCAGGGACCTCCACAGCAGGCACAAACACAACTGCTACCCCACTACAATACCCACATATCACATAGTTCACAATGTCAGTGTGCCACACATTCACTGCCCTTCAGGCTAGACAACTCACCTAGTACACTTGTAATAGGTGACACTTATTGTCAGACACACTGACATACCACTCACCAGCCCAAACATGGGAATAGTCACTTTGGGCTGTCTGTCGAGTGCCAGGATCTGCCACATAACACATGCAGTCAGGTCACTCCAAAACAAGTACAGGACTGGCACCACCATTGTCCATGCTGGTGCACAAAACATCAGACGTCACTCCCTGGACCACATGACATGGTACATGGAGGAACACTCTGATCATGTAGCCCAGGCCAGTATTACCCTGACCTTGTCTAGCATCTTACACCCACCAATTATGATGTCAAAGTATACAGACAAACATATCACGTTTAACAGTTGGCTAAAAAATTGGTGTCATTCATAGGGGATACAGTGTCTGTCAGCCTGTGGTGACATGCTCGACATGCCACGTAGCTTCAGTATGGACAGCTTGCACCTGTCACACTTGGACCTTCGAATGCTGGCTAAGGCTCTTGCTACCACCATAGTGCATTTGTTGAGCAGGGCTCAATAGACAAACCCACCTCCATAGACATTACAGGTTATATGACACTAAGGGTAATGCTGCTCAACACCAGATGTGTTACCCTCCTATTGCAGCCATGCAGGAGTCTCCTCAGTATGGAGGATAGCGATATCTGTGCACTAACAGACGCCTAGTTCAGGCTCACATATGCACACCAGCACTACCAGATTATGTTTCATACCATGCTTTCTGGCCACAGGACTTGGAACGGACAACACAACTAGGGGGAGTATCCATATACATCACAGATATACACACTTCCAGGTTAGTAGCACTGCACAAAGTATCGCAGACCATACATATACAACTACCATTGTGCAGAACTGCCTTTCAGTTTGTTGCCTGCTACTGACCACCCTCCCATACTCAGGAACCACACTCGGCATTGCTGGGAACAGTGGGGAATATTGAGGTCTCCACAAACAACATTATATTGGGTGACTTCAAATTCTCTAATATTGACTGGGGATACTACTCAAGCCCCAACACCCACACCCTACAGTCGCTACAATTTGTTAATTCATATGCTATGGCACAACCAGTCACCACAGCCACAAGGGGGAATACATATTGGACCTGATCATCACCAACATGGGGACTCTATGTTCCACACCAGCGATATACCCCTCATTGGTAAGGTCAGAACATACATATATCTCACTGGACATACATATACCCTCCACACACCCATCCTGGGTATTCTTGGTGAACTTCTCATGAGCTAACGTCTCACTTCACCAAAGCAAGGTGGTATCCTTCAGAGACCCTGAGACAGTGGCAAATATGGCTCCGACTGCTGAATCCTTTACATACACATTCTATGGACACCTAGTGGACTGCATAGATTGTGCTATCCCAAATAACAACAGGACTCACTCTTCCAATGGCAGGGGACCTGTCTGGTAGATCCCAGCCATTAATAAGCTGTTCAACATCAGGAGGAAGCTATTACATGATAGAGAACAATCCCAGACAGGGAAAGAATCTGTAATCTGTACTAGCAGACAGCTACAATCACTCATGAACTTATCTAAGGGCTGCTTCTCACGGACAATTGTACCAGACACGTAGGACTGTCACAAGGCCTTCTTCAGTTATGTCAGGAACCTGGGTGGACACTCACTGACATGCTGTGTGTTACTGCACACTGACTAAACTTACCCTGAACCCACTGGCATTGCCAACATCCTGGCAAACAGGTTCAGTGCAGATGTCCCCCCCCCATCCCCCATAGGGAACAACTATCCATCCCAACAGAGTGTAACCTCCCTGACATCACACAGTAACAGGTGAGTGCTGCCCTCCCCAAAGAATACATCACAGCATCAATGGGACCAGATGGTGTCCCGGCATGCATCTTACATGAGCTTCATGACAGACGTAACCCTCACATTACATCACTGTGCAATATCGGAGTTACTACAGGATATGTACCCACAGAATGGCGTACAGCGACAGTGGTCCCACTATACAGAGTTGGTGCCACAATGGACCACAGACAATATTGCCCTATAAGCCTAACTAGCCTGTTCTGCAACACTATGGAGAGTATTGTCATGGGACTCTTACACATACACATCGGGAACCGACAGACACTGTGTCCTACACATTTCAGCATTGTTGTGGGCAGATCTTGCCTCTTGAACATGTTTGTATTCTTTACACGGTTAACAGGTCCTTGACATAGGGACAGTTGTCCACACAGCCTACCTGAACCTTGCAAACCCCTTCCACACAATAACCCACTGGGCCATTATGCATAGGCTCACCAGCATCGATATGGACACATATCTCACATGGTGGATTGCTACCTGGATCAGGGTTAGCACCAACATGGTCAGAATTACAGGTGCCATGTCTCACTATACACCAGTTACACGTGGCATTCCACATGGCTCGGTCCTGGGACCTCTCTTGTTCAGTATATATTTGTCTGATGTACAGGCTACCACAGGGGGAATATGGCTGACTGCAAACTGGGTGCCATAATTAACTCTCCGGCTGCCACATGCATACTCAAACAGGGTCTCACAGAGATGGATGACTGGTGCCTGAGCCATGGCCTACAGATAAATGCCATTGGTTGCATAGTCATCCCCTTTGGGAATAGCAACATGACCACACATTACCACATTGGTAGTACTCCATTACATACGGTAGGAGTTGTTAGGTGATTGGGGACATGACTTGTTTTTACTGTCACCTTTGACATTCATGTTGCCAAAGTGGTTGGACAGACCTTCTATATAAGCCACCTTATCCCATATGGTTTCACATGTAGATCGAGTGAGGTCATTGTGCCCCTATACTCATCACAACCATGCTTGGTTACAATGCCACGTTTGGGGTGTAACTTGCCCAACACCTGCAGCAACTGTACTGGCCACAGAAGTTGCTCACCAGGCAGATGTAGGGACTCACACGGATGACCTGCTCAGTTCGGATGCAATAACTCCAGCTATACTCAGTCGCTTACCACCTACTCAGATATGATGTGTGCCTGTTCTTTACGGAAATAGCCAACCCAGAATTACTGGACATGCTCTACCTCAGGATATCCGACTCCCTTGGAGCTACACACTCCAGGGACATATACCTCAGCACAGATGTTAATTGGACATGCTGGAGGGACAGATTCTTATCCCAGGGCCTCCACTCACTCGGGATTGTGATCACAGTTTCACATAATCAGAACCACCCACTGACCACCTACAGGGGACATCTTGATGGCTGTATGGGTGATCGTATGTTTACCCCTGGGATATCTTGTGTGTCCCTGCTAGACAGAGGCACACTAGCCTAGACATACATGGGCTATCTTGTGTGACCTACTATTCACTGGCACGGTGTAGTAATCTGATAGGGTTGCAAAAGCCAAACACACTCTGGCTAGGCTTGTACATGCCCTAGGGCAGATAGCCTAGTATCAACCTCTGAACCTATACTTATGTTCGGAATGCACAATATTTATTGCTGATACTGTTTGCAGGTCTTTATCTACTTGGGCTTTCCCAGTTTCTATGAACAACTTAGGTATCTGCAGGACATATTTGATTGTGACAGGGTTCCACTATATTATATATGTGTCTGCTGTCATGTAACTGTGTGCACAGGGTGGATTGCTGGATAGTGAGAGGTTCCTGGGTTTACACATGCAACTGCTAGATATGTGTGGCCCACTGCTGTACTCAGACATGGCCTAAGTGTGTGAGCATGCCCAGTTCAGGCTTTCCATGTTTTGTTGCCTGACATTTGTCTCATTTATTCAAGTGTGTGAGCATGCCAAGTGTGACCTTTCAGTATGTTGTGATCTGAGGTCCACTACATTTGTGGATGTATGTGAACATGACCAATATTAACATTTATACTGTGTGTGTTGGAAGTCAAGTTTTGTTCTTACTGCAGGACACACCTTTGTGTCATAACTCAACAGGGATTATGCTGTGCCTGCAGGGTTTCCATGAGATACTTTGCATAGGCCTATCAACATTCCTTCATACTGGCTGACCACTGCAATACTGTCATGGTTTAGTGGTTCAATACTTTAACTATAGTGCACAATATCATGGGTTCGAAGCCCATCACTGCTTTATATTTTCATACTGAGCAGACCAGACTGCTTAAGGGCCAGTTAAGCAAATATGAGCATGTTGGCTTTTGCTCAGCTATGCCCTACTTAGACCATGCTTGTCCAACATTGCTGAATATTCACCAACTTTGCTGGATGTTGCCCAATATTACTCAACATTGACCACAGTTGCACTAGTTGGTGTGTGTGATTCTGTTTGCAGAAACTACATGGTGGTAAATGCTGTTTAGCACTGCTTTACATTGCTTAACACATGGCAATCATGCCTCAGGTGGTGCTGCAGGGCTGCCTATGTCAGATGCACATACTACACTCCCTGTACATGTTTGAAAGCAGGTTGTGTCAACTTAGGCATCCCTTTTACTATATGTGCGAGTCAGATAGAGGTATCATTTCCAGAGTTCCTACTGAGCCAGTGTATGTGCTATGCATTGCCTCTTTGCCAAGGCCAAATCATGTTGGGCACGCCTCCCTCTGCCTACTGGGGCAGGCTCAGGTTGTTCCTCCTCAGAGTCACCCTGTGCCTGTGCAGGCCTTGGCAATGGTGGGTGGCTGTTTGGCCCTGCCCCATGCTGGTCCTGCTGCAGCTGTTTTCGCAGGATCATATTATGTAGCATAGCACATACCATGACAATTTGGGTACACGTAGTTGGTGAGTACTGCAAGGCTCCACCAGATGTATCCAGGCACCGGAACTGTGACTTGAGCAGCCCAAACACACGCTCGATTACATTTCGTGTTTGTGCGTGTGCCTCATTATGGCGTTCCTGTTCAGGTGTGTGTGCATTTCTGATGGGTGTCATCAGCCATGGCTCCAGTGCATAGCCAGCATCCCCCACTAGGTGACCATGTGGGATGTCCCCATTGGCAAATGTCTGGTACAGCTGCGTCAGATGCCAGATATGGGAATCATGGTAGCTTCCAGGGCAGCCAGCACACACATTCAGTATTATGCCCTGGGTATCACACACGACCTGGCAGTTGATGGAGGGGAAGCCCTTGCGATTGAAGTAGACCCGACCCCACTCACCGGCTGGTGCTTTGATGCATATGTGTGTGCAGTCTATTGCACCCACTACCTCAGGGTATTCTTCCATTTGCTGGAAGAGACGCATATTGCTGGCCAATACCTCATGGGAATTGGGGAAATATACATGATCACCGACATGTGCTGACATGGCATCCAGGAACTGGTGCAGTACCCTGGATGCTGATGCCTGTGATATCCCCATCATATCATCAGTTGGTCTCTGGAAGTTACCTGTTGCTAATATTTTTAGGCCAACACATACCTTGGTTTCCACTGGGATGGGTACCCCTCTGTTGGTTCTGTGTGTGAGGCGTGGCCTGCACAGCTCAACAATTTGCTGCAGGAGGTCTCTGTCCACTCTATAGCGCTCCACTATCTCCAGCTTGTGTAGCCCCTGGTAGGTTACCCTGGGCCTGTACACTCTTGTCCGTCTCCTCAGTCTGGGTTGTCCAGCAGCATTTCCATTGTCACCACCCTCAGCATGTTGCATATGTTGCCTTATTTCAAAATCATAAAATCGAACACCCATAATCCCGACAGCCCACAACCACGAAGCACACAATCACGAACACATACAAACCATACACCACACAACACATACATCGTCCAACTCACACTACAACAAGCAAAACACACACAAACACAAAAACATAAACAAACAAACCTACACTACATGTAAGCAGGAGGGCAAGCCTGCCTGCACCCCCCATGTGAGGGGATGCACCCCCTACACCCTCCTACTTACATATACTAACTCCGAGATCGCACAGACACAAAAAGGAAACACACACCCGCACATTTCACAGTCCCCTTGCACACACACAAACATCACACATATACATGCATCCACACATTCAGACACACACAAACTCCCACACATAATCCTTACAAAACACTCATTTATCTTCAATTGCACCTACATCCATACACAATACACTCCCAACACTGCACGTCACGTACCGTAAGCCATAACTGTGAATTCAAGATATTCAAATTCACGATTATGCACTTTCGCAATTTTCATTTTTCAACTTTATGATTTTGAAATACTGAAATTTGGTATTTCCGTATTTCAAAATTATAAAGTGAACCTATATATATATATATATATATATATACACACAAATTATTTTTCAGAATGGAAAAATTATTAAAATATTTAAAAAAATGTAATATGCATATACTTAATGGTGAAGCAAGAGAGAGGAGAAAGTGTACATTTATTACAAGTCATGGTAAATCTGTAATAGACAATATGTTAACAAATTCAAATGATCTAATAAGAATTTATGTGGGATGTAGAATAAAAATGGTAAATTGCCTGTTCATGTGAAAATAGATGCCAGCGGTTTTAATCTTGAAAAAGCAATGAACATAGAGGATCCCAGGGATTCATGAAGCTCGGCGCAAGGCCGGCGTTAGGCTTGCGCCGACCGTGCAGCATGAAGATGGCGCAGTAGTGCCAAATGCATATTAATAAAGGCTCGTTGCCGCCACAGCCACGTGCATAGGAAAGGAGCGTGAGTGCATAGGGCGTGTCGAAGCACGGAGGTGTGGAAATGTCAGCTGTCGACGTGCAACCTAAAATGCTTGCATATAACAATTTGCAAGCAATAGTAATCACATCTGTCAGTGTCCGTGGATACTGAAACGTATGCAAAGCATGCAAGACAGTTCCTGCGAACACAAAATGAAGACGCAAACACAAATGCACGATAGGGAATAATGGGTCCCTATCCCGCAAACAAATGACATTGAAAACCGTGTGCCCGTAGTCGTAGTCCAATGCAGTGTAGATAGTTATACCAAGTGGAAGTGAAACGCATCATATGTTAGAGCGCCGCCAATAGGTATGTCCAGCCCAATGGTCAAGGTCACCAGCTGACCCATATTGTGAGGGAGGGTACACAGCTGGGCAGATGTGTCCATAACAAAAAACATGATAAATGTACATATCTAGCGACCGTATGACTGAATTATATCCCACAACGCATGTAATAGTCACATACAATAGGTATGTCCGTATTTCACATACCAAATGCGACAGGAAATTGAATAAGCATGTAAATGAAACAGAAGGAGCATATAAACTGCTGCAACAATAAGGCTGAACGGAACAGTATTATCCATACCGTTGACTGTGGGTACGTGCTGTCCAGTACATTCAGATGTATCCGGAATATATCTCATCCTGGACATAGGAAAAGGTGGCATCCTACCAATGATTAGAACAGTCAGCCAAAATCCGCACATCGGCGGTCCAAGCCGAACTTGTCAGGATGTGTCACAGTTGAATGGGTATTACCCGGGTATACCAACCAGGTCATGAAAGTTAAGTGTGGGCGTGTACCTATGTGCATGAGGTATAGCATGTGGAAAGAGAAACATGGCAGGGTAGTCCACACAACCATACAGGTACCTGACATATGTAGGGTATGCAATGTGTTACCTTGACCATGTCATGGGCCATCAACCAAAGCAGTGATGGATGGAGTGTCAGGAATATGTGTGTGTGGGGGGTGGGTAATGGTATAATCCTCCAAGGTGACACTGTGTCGTATGCAGAATAGGTGAACTGGAGGTGTATGAGGGAGCACCGGGTGAAGCAGAAAAAAACACAAAAACATGTATACACATCTACAGTACAAACAGACAGCCCATACTGTAGAACACAATCCCACAAACATATGAATATTAAAATGTGCAATACAAATGTATAGACATGTCACCGGCACATACCCACAGATTGGTCCTGATGGAACTGGCCATATCAAATATAACACACTTGGATGCATAATGGACTACCAAGCATCCCCTACACAGCACACAACCCTCCCCCATACCTGAATGTCCACCAAATCCAGCCATACTTGGCCTACTGGTTTGGTGCAGCCACATCTACACATAGTGACCACTACGCATATATAGTAGGTAGTGTCACCCTAGGCAGTTTCAGGATTGCAAACTATGTATCCCTTGCATGTAAAACCCCCAGCACATTTTCATAATGCCAGAAGAATGTTCGGTATTTGTCTTGTTTTGGTCTTGTTCAATTTTTGGGATATCCCTCATGGGAT
>NC_056745.1:596553564-596588564 GCF_019279795.1 Protopterus annectens
TACTGACGGAAAGTGCATAATTTGCTGACCACCTTAGGTAGATGATAGCATAATAGAAGAGGTTCAACACCCATACACCTGTGAGGGACACACCCGTCTGGGCAGTTGTGTCCTGCAAAATGACATTTATGGCACATGGCCTGTGAGCTCGGGAATGGAGGCTATATACTGTGTGTAGTGGTGTCAGACATCAATTTGTTGTATCAGTAACAGCTACATGTAATAGGAAACAGTATTATCAATTATAATGCTACATGAATAACCTTAATGTATGCAAACCGTGGAAGTCGTTCATTTACTAGTGGCTGTGGGTATGTGTTGCCTTGACACATGTGATAGCTCTACATATAAGGTCTATAGGGCCACCACCATTCTGAATGGCCAAAGTGGAACCTGCTCTGTAGAAATGTCAGATGTACCAGGGCAGAACATACCTACAGCCATGCATAGTACAGAAATATACATATCGGAACAAATCAAAGCGTATTCTAGCAGCAGTAAAGTTGCTTATGCTACTACATATGACATATCGACGTGTCAGGTATACAAGACCTGTAACAAGCAACCAGTACAGACACGTACAACATGAGAATGTCCCCTAATCAGGACAGTTGCAATGGCTAGAGTATTGTCCATACCACTCAACTGTCCCTGAATGTCAGGTACGTCCCTGAGTTTGACTGAAAGTTTAACTTTGTCCCTCTTAATCCCTCCTAAAATTAGTGGCTGTTGAAGGAAAGGTGGTGAATTACACTTACTGACTAATGGCAATAAGTAAGAGTTATAAACAACAGTTACTTCAGAATATGTGTATTAAGTTATATGCTCTAATTCTGTCAATGTTTCAAGTTAATAGCACTACTTTTGTAAAAGTGTCCCTGATTTTTCTTGACCTGTCCCTGATTCTGTAGAAATGTGTCCCTGATTGGTGGAGAGTTCTGGTATTGTCACATGAGATGTGCGTGATGAGGGACTGTCCCATGCAAAGTGGGAAAGGTGTCACTCCTACAGTCTCCCGTCGTGCAATATGAAAGGTGGACAAAGTGCAGTAGGTATGCGGTAGCATAACTCGGCGGACAGCTGCATTAACAAACTCAAGTCACATGTCAGCATTGCAGAGTATTGGTTCCCATGCATCAGGCAGATGGGAGCAGATCATATGAGGAACACGCATATAATATGACTACGTCACTGGACAGGCTGCCGAGTCCATACAGTCGAACGCCTGCCTTCGCAAAATGGTTACACATACCTGATACTGTAGTCATGTAGTCCGATTTAATAAGCATCACAAGGGATCGCACACACCCAGCGTGAGTGAGAAATGTAAGCGGAAATGTCGGTGAGCGAACGGCTGTAAGCCTGTTTGTCTACCAGTATGCCAGTAGTGCACTGTCAAAGAAATGTGGAGTCTAAACGTGTATAAGGTGCTGTGACCAGAGGTCAGCAGTGCTTAACACTGTACAAACCCATGCACAACTGCTCCCACCTGCTGGAATGTGCCTTACCCAGTCTGTATCCAAAGGCGTTGGCCTGTCCGCAAACAAAGAACCGCCCTATACACGTGATGGTAGAAGTATCCTGCGCACATAGCTCATGTGAATTAACAACAGACCATGGCATATGTACAGACAATAGACCACACACACACCATACAGCGCAGACATCCAACAGTATAACAATGTACTGGAAGATATGTCCGGACCACTGGTGTATGCATGCCTGACTGTCCTGTGTTTCAGTGTGTGAGCATGCCTAGTATGACTGTTACGCATGTTGTCGACTGACATTACCATCATACCGTCATGTGTGTGAGCATGCCAAGTATGGTCAACTGTATTACATGTGTCACATGTACAGATAGTTAGTACTGTGTTGCTTACCCCTCCGTTCTACACAGGCAGGTGTCATGCTGTGTCTGCAGGGTAACTAATGGTCATGTGGCATTGACAGTTGCTACATGTCTGCATAGCATGGGGGGACATCCAACCACAACCACAGTCCTACACAGCACCGTGGGTGGCGCACATGACTCTCACGTGTAGGTTTGATGGGGAGCACAGCCAACAGCTGTACACATCTGCCGCTACTGTACTGGTATGCCGGGTACTCCATGTCAGTGTGTGGACCTACCTAAATTGCTGGTTGGAGGGATACCAGGGTATGTCAGTTCCCAGCTTTAATTACCAGCACAGTGGTGTTAGACGTCCTAGCTTACACAACCTACATCAAACTGCCTGGCCTGCTGTCATCTGTGTATGTCTTAGGGGGTTGGGGTCATTCATTGGGCATATCCATAGGCCATTGTATATCATTTGTCTGTATTGGTCCACATCTGTCCAGCTGCATAGAACGTGTGTGGGCTGTATGGACACACATGATGGTCAGCCCATAATCTGCAGTGGGTTAGGACACCCTGTGTACTACAGGCTACCATTGTGACCCCTGTATGTGCTACAAAGGTCATGGTGCCACTATGGATGTGTACTGTCTGCTGCCCTAACATTTGGCCACCACAGTCACTTGTATGCTCACATACATACCATAACAATGGGTAACTGCACATTCTAATACAACTGCCACTTGTTAGGTCAATAGACATACACTGGGTGTGTTCCAGACTTGAGGATGGTGCTGGAGCGCTACCTATGTCAGATGCACACAGTGCACCTCCTATACATGGCAGAACACAAGTACTGTCATGTTTGGCATCCATTGTACTGTGTGTGGGTCAGAGAGGGGAAATCCATGGGTACCTACTGTGTCAGTGCATATGCCTTGTGTTGCCTCTTTTCCAAGGGTAGGTCATACTGTGCACGGGCTTTCGCCGACTGTGCCCTGCTCAGGTAGTTCCTTCACCAAGTCACACTGTGCCTGTACAGGCCGTGGCAGTGGTGTTGGGCTGTGTGGCCCTGCCCCATGCTCTTCCTGCTGCAACTGTTACTGCAGGATAAGATTGTGTAGCATAGCAAATACCATAACAAGTTGTATGCATTTAGCTTTTGAATACTGCAGAGCTCCAACGGATGTGTCCGCATACCAGAACTGTGAACTGAGCATCCCAAACACATGCACAATTATATGTCTTGCCTGTGCATCCGCCTCAGTATGGTGTGAGTGTTCAGGTGTGTGTGCATTGTTGATGGGTGTCATCAGCCACGACACCAGTGTTTACCCAGCATCCCCCACTAGGAGACTGTAGGGGATGTCCATATTGGCATTGGTGTGCTACAGCTGTGTCAGAAGCCATATATCAGACACATCATAGCTTCCAGGGCAGACAGCACACACATTCAATCTCATGGCCTAGCTGTTGGAGGGTATGCCCCTGCAGTGACTGTAGGCCCTACCCCGCTCACCAGGTGGTGCTACAATGTGTATGTGTGTGCAGGCTATAGCACCCAGTACCCCAGGGTAGTCATCCATGTGGTTGAACAGATGCATATTGCTGGTCTACTAATCACGTGTGTTGAGGACCTGTACGTGCTCACTAGCATGTGTTGACATGATGTCTGTGAACTGGTGCAATACTCTGGATGCAGATGCCTGTGAGATACCCATGATATCCCCAGCTGTGCTGTGTGAGGTACCTGTGGCTAGTACACCTAGGCCAACACATACCATGGTATCCACTGTGATGTGTTTCCCTCGGCCTGTTTGATGTGTCAGGTGTGGCAGGCACAGGTCAACAAGCTGCTGTAGGAGGTCTCTGTCCACACCATAGTGCTCCAACATCCCCAGCCCATGTAGCCCCTCGTAAGTCACCCTCGGTCTATAAAGTCTTATGTCAACCCAGTAAGGGTTGTTCAGCAGCATACACATCCTCACTGCCCCAGCCTCCTGCACATGTTGGTATATGTTGCCTGCTGCAGCCCGTGTCATTTGGTTGGACTGTGTCGTGAAATGTCCCTGCAGGTATACACCGATGGTGTAGAGTGCGGACAAAACCTGTGTGTATGCTGCTTGCTCGCATTAATGTACTGTTCATATGCAGGCTGGCCATGTCATCTGCTGATTGTGCTGATCAACACCTGTTTGTGCAGCCTGTACACCCTGACTACCCCATCACTGCTGTCATCCCTCCCAATGTCACCAGGCAGGTATAGATACACCCCTAGCTTAGGTGTGCTAAGGCAGGAGCACTCCCGAGGCACAGTTCTGCAATGTACGTACAGTATGCCTGACCCCCCTCCCATGCTGTCAACTATATTCGAGACCTGCATCCAGCTGACTACACGCATACACTCCAGGGACCAGCAGCACACCCTGGTGATAAATGTAATACACTATAGTCAACCTCATCTGTATAGTATAGACTTCTAATGAATAGTTATGTGACCCATACTGAACCTCCATATTAATAACCACTGCTCAGTGTTGCTCAGATCCATACACAACTGGCAACAGTTGCCTTACTATCACCATAATGGATGTCCCATGGTCTTCTCAGCAACAAAATAACTGGTGTCTACACGACTACAACCCGTGGCCCTGCACACTACAGACGATGTGCATTACCACCAAGCCATGGCAGATATACATAGATCCCAGGTTATCACGTAAAGATCATCCGGCACAAACATTCAATAGTGCTGATGTCCCCAGACATATATGTTCCCATCTATGTCCACCTCTCCATCTACATATATCACATATATTATTTGTATACATATATACATGGAGATATATATATATATATATATATATATATATATATATGTATATATATATATATATATATATATATATATATACATATACATATATATATATATATATATATATATATATATATATATACATACATATATATATATACATATATATATATATGCATATATATATATATACATATATATATATACATATATATATGCATATATATATATATACATATATATATATATACATACATATATATATATATATATATACATATATATATATATATATATATATATATATATATATATATATATATATATATACATACACATACACATGTTACGTACACACATGTAGATATGGCATTTATATCACAACAGCAGACCACATGACAGCAATGCATTAGACAGGAATGAAAAGGAAACAACATGTGCCACCTGCATCATGTAGTGTTGTTACTATCAATCATGTAGTGTTGCTACTATCAAGGCATGTGTGTAAGTTCGTAAGCAGCCACGGGTCAGACCGTATCAAGGATAAGAGTAGGGCTGCTGACAGTTACTCACCAGACCTATTGGCGAATGTATATGTTGACAACCCAGTGTCTTGGCAGAATTTGCGGGCTGTGGACACTATATAGGTCAGCAACAAAACACACTGAACACATCCTGCAGCTAGCCACCCACAGATACCAACACATATGGTATAAGGTGGTATAACCAAGCAAACACACACACCTGCCATGCCTTGGAATCGAGCACCTACCTGTCTAGTCTACCACACTACAGCATTATGCAGTAACAGAATGCGCTACTGAGTTCCAGCATCACTGCACTCCCACAGGCATACATCTAGGTGGATGACATCATTTGCAAAGGCAAAGACGCTGATAGGGAATGTATGGGGAGTGAGCCGTCTAAAAGCATTACTCAGTCCCCAGGCAGCTGGAAACACACACACTTGGCAGGGCTGAGAGTCGAACATACACCTAACTACCTTATCACACTACAGCATTACGCAGTTACAGAATGCACTATCGAGATTACTGGTACACAGTACTCCCAGCAGCATATTTCTAGGTGGATGATATCATCTGCAAAGGCAACGACGCTGATAGGGAATGTATGTGTAGTGAGACGTCTAAAAGCATTACTCTGTCCCTAGGCAGCCAGAAACACACACACACATTTGGCAGGGCTGGGAGTCGAACATACACCTAACTACCTTATCACACTACAGCATTACACAGTTACAGAACTCGCTATCGAGATTACTGGTACACAGCATTCCCAGAGGCATACTTCTAGGTGGATGACATCATCCGCAGCAACGACTGATAGGGAATGTATGTGAGTGAGCCATCTAAAGCATTACTCTGCCCCTGGCAGCTGAAAACACACACACACACACACACACACACACACACACACACACACACACACACACACAAACACACACTTGGCAGGGCTGGGAGTCGAACATACACCTAACTACCTTATCACACTACAGCATTACGCAGTTACAAGCTTATCGAGATTACTGGTACACAGCACTCCCAGAGGCATACTTCTAGGTGGATGACATCATCCTAAAAGCAAAGATGCCGATAGGGAATGTATGTGGAGTGAGCCGCCTAAAAGGCATTCCTGTCCCAGGCAGCTGGAAACACACACACACACACACACACACACACACTTGGCAGGGCTGGGAGTCGAACATACACCTCCAACTACCTTATCACACTATAGCATTACGAGTTACAGAACACGCGCCACTGAGATTACTGGAACACAGCACTCCCAGAGGCATACTTCTAAGTGGATGACATCATCCGCAAAGATGCCGATAGGGAATGTATAGAGAGTGAGCAGTATAAAAAGCACATTACTGTCCCAAGGTAGAGGCGAGACAAACACACAGCAGTGGTGTGAGCAGGCAGCACCCGTCTACCTACGGAGCAATCATTACAACACTAGATACGACACAGACAAAGTACCATGCCTTGGAATCGACACCACCTACCTGTGTCTGTCTACCACACTACAGCATTATGCAGTAACAGAATGCGCTACTGAGTTCCAGCATCACTGCACTCCCACAGGCATACATCTAGGTGGATGACATCATTTGCAAAGGCAAAGACGCTGATAGGGAATGTATGGGAGGAGCCGTCTAAAAGCATTACTCAGTCCCCAGGCAGCTGGAAACACACACACTTGGCAGGGCTGAGAGTCGAACATACACCTAACTACCTTATCACACTACAGCATTACGCAGTTACAGAATGCACTATCGAGATTACTGGTACACAGTACTCCCAGCAGCATATTTCTAGGTGGATGATATCATCTGCAAAGGCAACGACGCTGATAGGGAATGTATGTGTAGTGAGACGTCTAAAAGCATTACTCTGTCCCTAGGCAGCCAGAAACACACACACACATTTGGCAGGGCTGGGAGTCGAACATACACCTAACTACCTTATCACACTACAGCATTACACAGTTACAGAACTCGCTATCGAGATTACTGGTACACAGCATTCCCAGAGGCATACTTCTAGGTGGATGACATCATCCGCAAAGGCAACGACGCCGATAGGGAATGTATGTGGAGTGAGCCATCTAAAAGCATTACTCTGCCCCCAGGCAGCTGGAAACACACACACACACACACACACACACACACACACACACACACACACACACACACATTGGCAGGGCTGGGAGTCGAACATACACCTAACTACCTTATCACACTACAGCATTACGCAGTTACAGAAAGCGCTATCGAGATTACTGGTACACAGCACTCCCAGAGGCATACTTCTAGGTGGATGACATCATCCGCAAAAGCAAAGATGCCGATAGGGAATGTATGTGGAGTGAGCCGTCTAAAGGCATTACTCTGTCCCCAGGCAGCTGGAAACACACACACACACACACACACACACACACTTGGCAGGGCTGGGAGTCGAACATACACCTAACTACCTTATCACACTATAGCATTACGCAGTTACAGAACACGCTACTGAGATTACTGGAACACAGCACTCCCAGAGGCATACTTCTAAGTGGATGACATCATCCGCAAAGGCAAAGATGCCGATAGGGAATGTATAGAGAGTGAGCAGTATAAAAGCATATTACTGTCCCAAGGTAGACGTAGACAAACACACAGCAGTGGTGTGAGCAGGACAACTGCCTATCTACGGAGCACTATTACAACACTACATAGATACGAGACACGCCACAGACAGTACACCCTTCAAGACAGTCAACCAGTCTGTTCAATGTAGGCATCCATCCTGACGTGGGGGTATGGACATCTGTTGCCTGGATGACCACCATCACTATACAGGATGTCAGTGGCCATGCCCATACACAGAGGCACATCACCGACTCCAGGTGTTGCTGGGCATGCTCACACACTTAGTATCACACATCCGTTTGGAATGTACTGTGTGTCCATCTACACAACGGCGTACTGGGCATGCTCATGCACTTAGCAGTTGCAAAGGGCTGTCTTGCATGCACATGGATTCTAAACATGGAAGGGCACAGTTTGGAATGTACTGTGTGTCCATCTACACAACGGCATACTGGGCATGCTCACACACTTAGCAGTAGCAAAGGGCTGTCTTGCATGCACATGGATTCTAAACACGGAAGGGCACAGTATGATGTTACTGTCCCCATGTACATTAAGGCCACTCACATGTATTGACCAGTGCACACTCAAGAGCCATCACAGATGTCTCAGTTACAGATCACAGAGGTAAACACCGCATTCTACTATGTAGCCCTCAGACATCACCATGTCCTTGGACCAGGAACACACATCCATATGTTACCACAACACCATGTGACTCATGTCCAGTGGACTGTACATAGGTCTACAGCAACTGTGCAGACTACACAGGTACTGACAGAGTTCCATCATGTGTTATGCAATGCAATGATACCACTGTACATAACCAGGTCAGCTCTACACATAACAGGGGCCCTGGGTCTTACACAGCTGTGACAGATGACTGTCACTGTACACCAAAGAACACACATGTTTGGATATGACATACATGTAATCGCAGTGGATATGTGCATGGACCACACACACACACACACACACACACACACACACACACACACACACACACACACACACACAACACATATGTACATAGCATAGCTTTTTGCTGTCCTCCGTGCAGACAAGTGGCTACAGCAATCACACGCATGCACATGGAAGGTAGGTCCATGGCTGTTGAATGCTAACAGTACATGAGGTAGCAATGTTGACCGAGGAAACATTCCCTCTGTACTAGTTACCCATGACACCCATCATATCATACAACAGTCCATGTGTTATGTATGTCATCACACATGTCCACCAATTGCAATGCATACAAACATGGCTACATGACAGGCATGTAGGACCAACACACATGTACATGTAGTGGTGTGCATGCAGCTACCATGCATGTGCAGTAGCTGATGTATGTAATTCATCTGTGCCTAACTACAACATGCAGTTGCACTGCAGCCCCATCATTGACGCATGTATATGGTGAAATACTGACAGTACGCTAGGATGTACATCAGGTATGGATGGATGTGTGTACATAAAGTGGTGATCCACCTTTGCAGATGGATGTTTGCCGGGGACGGCTCACAGGTGTGTCACAAGCCATCCTACCATTACATGTGCAAACAGTACGCTATGTTACTGTTACTTAACGGTGAAGACATAAAACCTACACAGCGGTCGGGTGTTACTGACTGCAAGTCACTTGACACCTGTAACACTTACATCCTCCCGTGTGCATATAGCAGCACAATTGCCAAAGGTAGCGTTAGTACACATAATGTGGCCAATACTGCTGCATGTCTGTCAGACGTATCATATAGCAGGTGTATCGTTCACAGTACTGCCATGTGTGTTTGCTTGTGTGACCATATATGCCACATATGGTGGGGAATACATCCCAATTGTTACACACCCCTGTACACTGTTGTAGAGATCTGTACATACTGCAGTGTGGAAAGCATGACGTAGGCAGGGGTGGTGTGTGTATCACACACATGTCAGCTATCCATACGTGAATGACATTTGTGGACTCCACAGTGTGTGTGTGTGTGTGTGTGTGTGTGTGTGTGTGTGTGTGTGTGTGTGTGTGTGTGTGTGTATGGCTGTCTGGTGCATGGAGTGAGGGTATATGCTACCATACACAACAGGCAGGATCCCTAACTCCTCATGGTGATGCAGTCTACTACCCTGTTGATGCCATCGGTCTCAGCCTTACTGGCTACCTGTACATGTTCATTCTCTGTGTCACGTTGTGTGGGTGCACAGTACTGTGAGGGTGATTACCACATAGGCAGGGGTCCTCACCTCAACACTATCGAGTGTGCGTTATAGTGTTGCTGACCCCGTGAGTGTGGGCATGTTACTGTGTGTTTCTGTTTATGTCTGTGTGTGTTCTCATCCTGTAATGTGACAGGGTATTACTGCTACACAGTGAGGCCTCATGCTATCAAGTGGCCTCTAACGTTATCATCGGCCAGACCGCTGTGTAAACCCCCCCGCACCATGTCAACATACCTGTGATGTGACGTGGTATGGCTGTCACATCTCTAGCCACTGTAGCCTATTAAACAGCCCACATGCTTCTGGATCAGTAGATGTGTGGACATCTGTGGTATGGTAGCCTTTCTAACAGTCAGGTTGAGGCTAAGTATAGCATGCTGGTATTGCCATACATGCCTGTGAGTACTCCACATTTACACATGGGAAACTGCAAACACTGCTACTTGTTGGCACATGCAAGTAGACCATAAGGTGGGAACCAGGGCATCATTACCCACATGCTGTTACTGTTGTTACCAAGACACATACTGTGAACATATAACAATGCATTATAAACCTGTACTACATGGTATGTCTGGTACATGTCAACAGTACACAACTAATGTAATATACATTTCTCTCACTATTCTGTTCACCCTGTGCATCAGACCAATTGAGCATGTCCCTGCACCAATGGTGTGGATGACAAAGATGCCGCACAGGCATCATCATATGCACAGGGTGATAATGTTTGCCAGGGGCATAGGCTGCACCAGTGGATGACATCATGTGTGTGGGTAAGGGCCGTTAATCTGATTGGACATGTGTGGTCGTTATGCATGTGGGTGTTGCGGTGCCCTACAGATGTTTTTACTGTGTGCGTGTATGAGTGGACACAGTTCTGCCTTTTGCCAGGCCTACACAGGGGTATTATTGACAGCTCCAGATTGTACAGGCCAAGATGTACAGCTCACTGTGTCCAGCCATGGCCATGTGACCTGTGCCTGCCAGGGATTGCACAGGCACTACCAGGCGGAGGTACAGATTGGCTACTGTCCGATGACACATGTCTACTGGAACCATGTCCCCACTGGGAATGTCCAGGGCCATGTCCACGTGGCCTGCTGTGTCCTGGTGTGGACAACGCAGCACCAGCTGCAATGCTACTGCTACCGGCACTATGGGAGTGGGCATGTGAGGTGGCTCGTTCACGTTGACCTGCACTAGGTGGTGTAGCTGGCCTATGTCCATGTGGCCTATGCCTCATTCCTACCAGATGTCCCAGCACAGACAGCTCAGGCTTGCGGATTGCCATGCCACGGTCAAGGATTCTGACCATGTCACCCAATCGCCTGTCCAGAACATCAGCAATCTGCTGTTGAGCATTTGCCATTGCCTGGATGTTGTTGTTTAGAGTACAGATAGCAGCCCTCTGAAGCCTCTGCCCTTCTCTGTTCTGCCATTCAGCACGTGCCTGTGCTGCCATTACAGTCTGGAACATGCGTCTGGTGACACCAGCTGCTGCGCTCTGTCCTGCAGGTGCATGTCTGCCAGAGGTCCTCCTATGAGCAGCACTGGCCACATGCCTGTGGGGCACATCTGCAGTCATTACACTGACACCATGGTGTGGAGACACACCTTCTGTAGCCACCACACGTTCCTGTTCCAAGCTAACACACGCTGACTGTCCTTCCTCTATGGCCACTGGTGATGGGGTATGTGTTGGCATGAGAACTGTGTGCGGGGAAGAGGGGGACATAGCTGGGATGGCAACCATTGGCACAGATTCAGCCCCTGACAACCCTGCCTGTACCTCATGCATATGTTCATCACTGCTAGTATCTGTGGGGACACTAACATCAGACGGACCGCAGGAGGGTAACGCACCTACATCGCCTGTGAATGCAAAAAAAGACTCTACATTACAATAGACACACACACAGACACACACACAGACTCGCACACACAGACACACACATACACACACACACCATGCATGTGATTTGACAGACGTCATGTAGCATGCATGTGATACAGCAGATGGCATGCAGCTCAGACATTAATAGTGGTAGTTAGCATACCTCCCTGGGTTGCACACAACAGCAAGCAGGTGTCATATCAGTAGCCATGCAGTTCACACAATCATGGTAGTAAGCATGCATCCCTGTGATACACCATGTGGACCAGCACAGGTTAACAGTACACATGGCTGAAGTGACCTTGACATGTAATCTGATGACGTGTGCATTGACATGCATACATGTCTGACACAATGGTGTCCTGACACATGCACAGCGTTGTAATGGGTATCACATTGCAGTGTTGTCTGTATACCCTACAGATAGAATGCACGTTTAGCAAATGTGCATGAGCATCGAAGGGTAGTGTGAGGCATCTACATTGCTATACAGTGTGAAGTACAGACACTGTGCCATTGCATGGCATCATGAGGTATCTATATTGCTACACAGTGTGTAATATGCATACATTGCATAGCCATAACTGCGTGCATACACATGACATAACTGTGGATTGTGACCCAAGTTGCTGAGGTGTATACACACTAAACCATGCTGTATCATGTGACAGGTCACTGGAAGACCTACGGATGACACCCCTGCACAACTACTACAGAGTCTTAGCTGCCTGGCAACCATGTCCACACATGGCAGACTTGTCAATACACCATGTCCCACATGACATTGATGTACCACACACACGAGGTGCACGGCTGACGGTGATGTCCTACAGCAACAAGGGAAATGTATTGTATCTGTGGCCTGATGTGGTGTCAGTGTCTGTGGAAGCTGTACAGGTGACTACTGTCATGCTATGACACAGTTGTGACGTTCAACACATCTTATATGGTCGACTTATGTGACACCTCCACTAGCTGTGCACAGGCTTTTAGGATGCCCAGTGTACCACATAAACTGTATAATCAGTCAACTAAGGCTATAGTTGGACCATGTGTGGACAATGTGCAACAGGGTGTATACACATCACATCTACTGTGTGGCTACATGTCTCTGGCCATCCTCCATGGCCATGTGTGAACATGTGTTGGCCAAATGTTTGTGATGGCCATCTATCTCACATGTCTGTGTAGTCCCATATGACATACACCCATAGATGTCAGATATGTCACCATCCACAGGGCTATGCAGACAACGGGTTGTATGTTTGGTATGTGGGGTATGTATTATGGGATAGTGTGACAATATTGCAGCCAGAACACTACATGTCTGGGACATGTCAGATGGCACATCACAATGTGTGCATCCATTGCAGGGGCATATAACACAATGGTGACTCCTGTGGGCTGCCCATATCCCGGCTCACTGTGTGGTACTGTTTGCGTACCACACATGTGTTGTTCCAATGTATAGTACATATGCCTACATTGAACAACAACTCCATCGTTGTATGCACAGCTGTCCACACATGTAGCAATGACAGATACTGTGGTTTCATGTCGGTGTTTCATTTCATTTGTATATATTGCACATGGGTAGCCAGTGTGAATGCTGGGAGATGCGACCTGTATATCGTGACTGGACCATACATCATGTGTACATGTGTTAACTGGCCACATGGCGAATAGATATATGCATTAACATGCCTGATACTGAAGACAGTCTCACCTGCAATGGACTGATGTCTGTGCGGCACACCAGAGGTACCTGTATAGGGGTGACACAGCAGTTTGAACATTATCCATGACTGTATGACAGCCACAGGTTGCACTGTGCATGTTAACACATTTGCCTGTACAATAGCATATAGTATGCACATGTGTGCATACACAGGGTAGCATACTGTAGTATGCAGCATGTGTGTAAACATACCTTGCATATGATGTTACATTACATATTGTACAGTGACACATGCAACTAAATGGGATATAACAGTCATATGTGCAGTAGTGACTTACCAGGCAACTCCAGGCTCATTGGTTGGGAGACACCCACCTCCACGATGGCAGCTAGTGTTTGTGGATGCTGTTCTGAGGGTGTCCCCAGGCTGGCCAGTAACTCCTCTGTGTGTGTGAGTGGAGGCTGGGTTGGTGGCCCACCTCCTGTTCCACCTTGTTCCCTGGCGATTGCAGTGGCATGCTGTTTTGCATGTCGTATCAAGTCCGTGCAGTGTCTGTGCACCTGCTGGTAGGTGCGGTTATGGCCACCCACATCATTAACCCTCCTGCGAAGGTCCTGCCACAGGTCGTCACGCTGCTGCGCATGCTGTGGCACATGGCTGAACAACACCTCGTAGTTCTCATGGAGGTATGGGATGAGGACATCATCCTTCTGGTGGCTGTACGCTGACAGGCATGAATGAGGCATTATCTGGAAGACACAATGATGGTGACAGGTCACAGTATCACAGAGATGTACAGAGATACAGCTGCACATACATTTGTATTAAATCTAGTACATCTCAACAGTTATCTTTGCAAATCATCATGACACTGACATGACTGACATGTTTGTGTCACACACATGTAACACCCGTTATGCATTGGATATCATCACCATATATGTGTGTCACCTCTTTACATTGTTCATACTCCATGTGAATGCTGTCTTGATGTTGGCATGTCTTTTTGCCTGTACTGGTGTTCTTACCTATCAGCACATGTCTGAATGTGTCCACAGTGATGCTGTTGACCTTGATGCTGTGTATATGTTACATATTAACACATACACTGCCTTAATGGACATGAGCAGTGACAATGCACACATACGCATGGAACCTTTACATGCATGTGTTTTACCATATACATCTACACGGCACTGTACAGCAGTTCAACATCCTGCCACTGATCGCCTGTGTTGCACATGTGATAGACATGGGACAATGGCTAGCCGGATGTCATTCGCAGGGATGGTTATCAACTATAGCATGTACGGGCAAGGTTTCCTAGCTGTATACAACAGCGATTTTACCACCGCGAGGTGCATCAGTGCCACATTACTGATCCAGACAGTTAATAATACATCTACCATGCGGTCATCACACCATGTATGACAGAGATGACATGTGCAGCTTTGATGGACAGGGTTGCATGGTATGGCAGGAGTATGTAACATGTATGGCACAGGGATCTGTTCAGCATGTGGCGATCCTTGTAGTAGGACGGTGGCTGTCCATGACGTATGTCTTTCAGATCAGGATATGTACGTGTAGCATGTCCAACATCACAGTGTAGTACATGTCTTTATGCAAGGTAGCCAGCATGCTGCATAGTGGAGGTAAGGATTGTGAAGGCTGTTATCGTCCATCCACACATGGCCAATACCCATTAAAGGTGATAAGTGATCCGATATTGGTCACCCGAGTGCTGAGTATGCCTGTCCAATGATCTCCATGCTCATGGATGGCACCCTGTCATGACATGGGTGCCTCGTATGACTACCTAATAGGCCTGGAGATGTCACCAACTCAGGGAGGTGAACTGCACAGCACCATCCCTTACACAGTGTCCATAATGTTGACCGCTGCCTAGGTGGTAGTTAATGGGTACAGGGTTATTCACCTAGCTGTGACAATGCTATTATCAGCTGTCAGATTGTGCACATATGTCACACACCTCACCCACAAAGCCCATTCTGTATGTTGTCCACAACACTGAGACAGCTATTGCTCCTAGGTCATGGCCATTTACATACTTACATACACAGATGCCTCCCATTTGTCTGTGTGGTATGGGCTACAATGAGGGGGGAATACAAAACATTAACCCTGTTTTACTGTAGCTGCCACTGGTGTGATATGCACATGTCACTCTGACACCTTTTGTAGTGTTGATTCTGTCAACAGGCCACTGGTAGAACACTCCTGTCACATATGAAGGTACATCTAGTATACTCAGTGTAGCTGGAACACTGTATGGGTGATGATGTCCTATGACCTGTCACACGTATGCAGTGTGAAATCATCCGTACTGTCATCTACTTCTGTACTGCTAACATCTACGGTGATAAAGGTTCATAGACTTGCAGACCATACTCAGCAGGGTAATAGTGCAGTGCCTCCAATTATGACTGTCATCTACACTTGTGGGTTGCAATGGGTTGATATTATCCAACACCCTATCTGTATTGCATATTCATGCTCAGCACTTGTTCAGAACTTGTGAGCACTTCATGAGCTACTAATTACTATAGCACCCATTCCAACTCATTTCTTACAAGTTCACTGTCTGTCCTTACATTTCCAGTTTGCTTACAGTACAACAGCTGTTGTACACATGTAACTCACATATCTTGTGAGACATGGTTGAATATACAGGCATGTCCAACTGTCACGTACCAGTGCTATTGCCTGTCTATATGATGAATATGGTGAACATGTGGCAATAGAGCAATTGTCTCATGTACACAGTCAATGCTCACCTCCCAACATACGACACTACAGCCTGTGGGAGATGCACATATGTAGCCATGCTGGGGGTAATGCTCTCACCAACCCAGACTGAACCTGACATTCATGTGGGGACGTGTAACATTTGCAACACACCCCACTCATCACATAGTCTCACAAGATCTCCACCACCACAGGCCACACATAGCATGAGTACGACATTTGCATAACCTCTCCATACTCTGTGTAGGCACCAGAGGCAGCCCTCATCACCAAAAACAACAATTACTTATAGCCCACTGACTCATGTGTGCCCATCAAATACAGACAATAGGGTGTTATAACATACCCAACACACCAGTCATAGGTGACTCTGTAGGCAGTCACACTGATGTCCCACTCAGCAGGCTACACAAGGTGATAGTCGCTTACATCTAGCTGTCGGGTAACTGGTTCTGCAACATAACCTATGCACCCATGCCACACCTCACCAGGTACAATTTGACTGTCATTCTCCATGTTAGTGTGACTGCCCTGAGATGTAACTTCCCAGACTACATGTGCAGGGACATGCAATAGCTCTCCAGTCTTGTAGCCCAGAAGGTATCGGCCAAGCCCTGGGGAGCATTCTGCATTCATCCAGACTAGATACCAATGTACAACAACTGACTGTTTCACTTCAACAGTTGCCTATGCTTCTGCTGTCATTCCACAGGCATCCAGTATCTGTCCGCTTTGAATGACATGGTCAACAAAACACGATGCTTTGGCACAGATGACCTGCACCTGTCAGCCCTTGGAGTACAGATAACATGTAAGGCTCTTGCTGCTCCTATACTGCCTGTCTTGCACAGTTTCCAATAACATTCACCACCAGAACGGGGACAGGCAAGCAAAACATGGGGTCATGTGACTCAGTGCTTGACATCATCTCTGACACACGCAGGCAAGGCACTCCTTATAATGGACCACTTCAACATCTCTGCAGTGACTGGGACCTGCCTCTAGGCTCTGCAGAGCACACCTGCACTGACAGGTTATACACAGACCACACCTTTCAGTCATGTAACCTGGACCGGAACACCCGCGGCTGAGGTGTGTCCATATTTAACTATGTTGTACACACCTCCTGGCTGGTTACTTAGCACAATGCATCAGAGGTGATCCACGTGCAACTAACTGTGGCCAGAACTGCTATACACATTGTAACATGCTACAGATTCAACAATATACCCCACAGTTACAGACCCTCATTTCTTGGTGTACTGGACAGTAGGGTTCAGACAGGTACTACTGATGTGCGACTGACACTACCCCACACTTAACTGGGATAGCTACTCATGTACCAACACATTAGGCCAATGCTTTCCAGGATTCATAACCTCCACTCGGCTGGATCAACCCATACACACCACTACCAAGACCAGCAATATACTAGACATGGACATTACCAACATGTCACTGGTGTTCCACACCTGTGGTTATCCCCTCGTTGGTAGTTTCCGAACATATGCTAATCACCCTTGTTATCCACATCCCGGCACCACACCCTTCACGGCATACACAGTACAAGATTAGTACAACGCCTACTACAGATGTCTTATGACAGCAGTAGTAAACGTCATGACACCCGTGCAGATGGACAATGCACATACAAATGCTGAAACATACCCCAGTGCACTTCATTAGCACTTACACGACTGCATAGATCATGCTATTCCAAACAGAGCCATGATGGTACCCACCAGATAATGGACGCCACTCTGGGGGTCCAGTTCCATGGACATAATGTACAACAAAAGGTGGAGGCTGTTGGAAAGTGGAGTACAATCCCATGTGTGGGGTAGCTCACTGGTCAGCCTCAGTAGGGCTCCGGGATCCCTTATCACATCCTCCAAACCTAGCTACGTAAACATTACTGTGACACATTCCAGGGTGTACCACAAAGCATTATGGAGGTATGTCAGTAGTCAATGGCAATACCCACATCTGCTCTGACATGCGACGGTTACTCAGGAACATTACAGAACCGAGTGATGTTGGCAACATCCTGGCGGATGGGTTCAATGCTAACTTTACACCCTCTCACTCCCTACAGGGTCATAATCCATGCAGGAACATTGCGGGGTCCCTGCGGTCACAACTACATAGTTCCAGCCTGGAACACAGACTCCATGTGACTGTCCAACATCCCAGGCTGTGATTTACACAAACCTCAGAACGACATGTCTCCCCACTTGGCCACCAGATTCACTAATAGCCTTGTATCAGATACTGTGGCCCCCGAATGGCGTACAGCAACAGTTATCACACTCCACACAGGTGGCGCCACAATGAACCAGAGGGACTATTGCCCTATACACCTGACTGGACTGTTCTGCAAGGCTATGGGGCACATCATCATGGAAGTCATTTACAGAGACATTGGGGGGCTCCAGTTCTTTGATGCCACCCAGGTTGGACTTGTTAGGGCCAGACCATGGCTCCTACACCTGGTGGACTCCTTTGATACAGTTACCAGGGTAGTTGATGATGGTAAGGGGGTCCACACAGCTTACATTGTCCACTCATTGGCTTTCAGCACAGTTCTCCATTCTGGTATTGACAACATACACATCCAACTGCACATCGACCCCTATGTCTCAGGATGTTATGCAAAGTGGCTCACGGACAGGACCCACACAATGAGGGTAGCATACTGTAGTACCTACTGTATTTCAGTTACACTTGGCATGCCACAGTCCTCAGTCATAGGGCCTCTCATATTTGCTATATGCTTCCCTGAGGTACAGGCTAGCACAGAGGGACTTTCCCTGACTAGGTTTCCAGATAACTGCATACAAGGTGCCATGATTGATCCACCAGCTGATACACAAGGGTGTCACTGTGACGGATACCTGATATCGATAACATGGCCTCAAGCTGCATGATACATGGTGCATGAACATCCCCTTTGGATTACACCAATCACCCACTGACTATCACATAGGTGGTAGTCCCCTACATACATGTGACATTATACGGGATCTTAGTACACACGTATGTAGCACCCACTCCTTTGATAACCATATTGCCAATGTGGCATGGATATCCTTCTACATGGCCACCCTTATCTGTACTGGGTTTGTAGCTGGAACAAAGGCACCCATTGTACCTCTAAACTCCTGACGTATACACACATTCAAGGGTACAACACCCCATTTAGGGTGTACCTTACAGAACAGCAACGGCTTTACATACCACAACATTAATGCACCATGAGGATTATTGAGCTCCGAAGGTTGACGTATGCGGCAGAACTACGGACACCACGACTGTACACATTTGCATACTGCATACTCAGGGTTGACCTTTGTTGAACATACAGGGCCCATGTCCACAACAATATTCATGGATATACTCCACATAAGCGACATAAGCAAAAGCCACTAAGAGCAACATGCTCATGGATATGTGCACAAACGAAATGATGAGTGGGATGTTCTTGAGGGTTACATTCCCAAACCAGACACTCTCCATGCTTTGGAAATGATTCCTATGTACATCACGCAGGGACACTCAGTAGCCCTGTTTATGAGATACCTCACTTGGTGGATGGGAGACACACATGTATGCCAGGGATCACTGCAGTGGCTGTACTGTGCAGAGGTGCAGGTAACACATGGCTCTGCTGTTCACAGACAGGACACTACCCTAGAGAGGTGCTGCCGGTGTAAACACTGTAGTTGGGCTTACACATAGACTTGCCAGACAGCATAGTACCTCTCTATGAACCTGTGAAGCTATTACATGTCCTTTGTGCATGGTTAATTGAGTAGCTCTTCCATTTCAATTAGCTATCATGCTGTTACAGTGTCCCGTGACCACAAGCCATATGTATCCTGTTATTGTGTATTGTACATGCCACTAGACGATACCTTTTGTTTGCACGACATAACTGTTATGCTGTGTAGAATATCTGACATATCTACCTACAATACTGTACATTACACATATTTTACATATTATCCCATAATGCAAAGCATACTTGCACAGAAGGACCACCTTAGGCATGTTATTGTCGTTATATGCCCATACACATGCCTACTGTGACAGTTATATCAACATATACTATCCCCTGCTATGGCACGTACTTGTTGGACATACCCTACCAGTGATGGTGGGTGGTGTGGAATTGTTCTGTTTAAAGCCCTCATGTAGCATCCCTTGTGATGTCTGTGATGTTTACCTTGTGGCCCACAGCAGGACACACAATTTTTACAAGCGTTACTATGCTCAGCAAGACATCACTACATAATACCTTTTCCCACTTTATGCATTGCGGACACTTTTAATTATTACAAAACAGGCTATACATACACTAACATACTGAGTGTTCTACATACCTTGTTAGCGTTCTGAACTTTCGTACATATCTCTCTTACACCTTTACTGTTTAAACGGTTCTATGGTATGAGCATACGGTTTGAATGTCTGGCAAGTCATCCTTATATACGTCGATAACTGTAACATGTGGTTTCCTGCCGCCAATTGGTGTTCCTGAGTAAATTATTACATGCACATCAGCTGTGCAGCTACTCCATTCACCAATTACGTGGCAACAGTGGGGTATAATTGAATTCTCCACTTAGGTGTTGCCCTTTCGCCCTACCTTCGGAGAGACGGCCTGTATGTGTTTTGTTGTGTGGAATTGCAACTGCTATTTGTAGGGACACGGATATTTTGGATTCATGTCTCCCGTGGATTGTGTGTGACGGCTAGAATATGTGGTTCTACATGTGAGTGTACCTGTCATCTCAACCATCTGATAAGTGACTATTGCAAACAAAACCTGTAACATCGCTGTCTGTTCCATTATGCAACAGCTATGATTTCACATGGTACCTTTACAATTGTGTTTCTCACAAGGTATGTTAACGCTTCTGCAGATGTAATTGAGTGAGTGGATGTTTGTGATGTTATTACAGTCTTTATTGCTATTGTTTCATGTGTGGGAGATGTAGGTGGGTGTACATAGCATATAAAGGTTTGTGGGGACTGCATTTCTACTTATTCCATATATGTGTGTGGGATCTGTCCCTAAGTGAAGAGCTATCAGTTAGTAGACTGAAACTATGGTTGTTACGGGCTTATACATTGGGCAGTTGTTAACTGGTTTCTATATAGTATGCAGGTGAGGTTGATACTTCCATACCTCCGGAAATACAGCGATATGTAAAGGAATGTTACTAAATGACAGCTGTCCCGTGTAGTTCTGTCATGGATATTTGCACTCATTGCAGTTGTGTTGGTGACTGAACCTCTTTGGCATGGGTTGCCACCTTTTCAAATGGCCATAGTGGGACATTTGCAGGACACACATCAGTGTTTACAGGCTGACACATACTCACGGTCAGTACACAGGATAGCACATACTTTTATCCTGAATACATACTTATTCTTGTAGCACTTTAGCTACTTATCATGTTTCATGTAACATTTACGTTTTTTAGATACAGGCATAACTATTTAATGCAACTATTACATAATATATGGGACATAATTATGTCCTACAATCTCGGACATTTGTCCTTTTTAATATTTTTTGTCAGGACACAACTGCCCAGGGAGGGGCTGTCCCTCTTAAAGTGGGACAGGTGGTAACCATATGCCTACGGCCAGCTATAGCCACATCTACCGTAATGATCTACATCTGAGTTATCACTAACAGACACACGATGCAAACACACACACACACACACACACACACATTACAGTCCCATGGAAATGCACATGGCCCCCTCAACACACACATACACAGACTACGGCAATCACAAACACGGTTGAACACAGTACCTACGTGGACCACAACACTGGCAGCGATAACTAAATGTCCCTTAATATCGTGATAATATTAGACATGGTTCTAGTGTTCTGGTACTGTGTTCTTTCAGTCTTTCAGCCTCGTGATTACGCATGTCGGTATGTGACACATTCCATAGTTGGCAGTATCCTATTTATTTGTACCTCCATTGTTGTGTACATGTCGTTGACCTATCTACATATTTGCAGATATAGGTGAATCCGTATATATCAACATATCTCTCTCTATCACCCTTTCTATCTCTATTATGTATATGTATATATATATATATATATATATATATATATATATATATATATATATATATATATATATTTATATCTGACAGAGAGAGTGACAGGCAGAATACACCTTTCATTGTGTACATGCCAGTGTATATTGTTACCTGGACTCCGCACATTTGTGTTTGAACCTGTCACATTACACACCTGCCATTGGTACATCTTGGGTAGCTTAGTGTTAGGTGATTGTGTACACGATTGCATGTTTTACTTCTGGCAGTGGTCATTTTACCCTTCAGAGCAGGTACTATTAGTACAGGGGTGAATAATGTTGGCTTCACCTGTTTTGGACATCAGTGACCGTGATCTGCACGATATTCAGAGAAGCTTAGCCCTGTTTCGCGCATATCCGTATAGTCATATTTAAACGACGCTTACAAGCACTGGGCAATGCATATTCCCACTAACATGTGCTAAACATGATCTGATGACCTGCATCCAACATGCATTATTCGTGCCTTCGGGATTAAGTTACATCCCTTGCAGGACGTGGGACCGAGGACATGCACGACAGTCACTGCATTTACCACTTGGGCATCTGGGATTTGTACATGTGTTAAGGGGTTTTTTATGTGGACTGTACTATGGCTGTTACTCCATACTGTGATCAAATGGGTAACTCAGTTAGTTTACATATGGATGAGACCTATTAATGGCATGTCCAAGTGATGTTTAATGGATGTGCTCCAGCATTGGGTATGTATGTCACAGTGAGCCACACACTAATGTGCTACACCTTCACACAACCGTAGGTGGAGCATGCTGGGGGTGACAGATGTCTTGGGTACACCCCATGCTTTGCCACTACATCCATGACTACATTATATGGAGCCCCTCATTAACGCACCAGGGAATCCATGCAGAGTGTGTGGGGAACAGTGATTACACACATGGATCCCGCAATTGGCTCTGCTCCACTGAGTGACAGGTGGTTACTCGATGTGGTGGCGACAGCAGACACTGTTTGCCTTGATTGATGAATGGCCTTTGACAATCGGGCGTGTACCGATCGATGTACCTAGGAACGTATACACACAGTACCAACATATGCTGATAAGTGCGTGTACTGTTCAGGTGTTCATATTTCTTGTTCCAATAGCTGTTGTGTGTACAATGGTTGAGGGCTGCCTATGTAGGATTCACACAGTAGGCCACCTATACATTACAATTTACAGGTGGTCGTGTGTGTGTGTGCCATCCATTTTATTGTGTGTGCAGGTGGAGAGGTGTGTCAGTCCGTAGGGGCCTACACTGTCAGAGTATGTGCTATACGTTCCCTCTTTGCCAAGTCATAGGCATATTGGGCACGCGTCCGTCTCCCTACTGGGGCTGGCACAAGGTGTTCGTGGTCTGAATCCCTCTGTGCCTGTGATGGCCTTGGCAATTGCAGTGGGCTGTGAGAGCCTTCACCATTTTGTCCCTGCTGCAGCTGTTTCCACAGGATCATATTATGTAGCATGGCACATACTATGAGGATGTGGGCACACGTGCCTGGAGAGTACTGCAAGGCTCCACCAGATATGTTCAAGCAATGGAACTGTGATTTCAGCATCCTGAACACATGCTCTATGATGATTCTGGTTTGTGCGTGTGCCTCATTATGGCGTTCTTGCATGGGTGTGTGTGCATTTCTGATGGGAGTCATCATCCACAGCTCCAGTGCATAGCCAGCATCCCCCACAAGGTGGCCATGTGGGATGCCCCCCCTGACAAATACCTGATACAGCTGTGAGGCATGCCAGATGTGGGAGTCATGGTAGCTTCTAGGGCTGCCAGCACACACATCCATGATAATGCCCTGGGCATTGCACATGACCTGACAGTTGATGGAGTGGTATCCCTTGTGGTTTATGTAGCACTTACCATGCTCACCGGGTGGTGACTTGATATGTATGTGTGTGCAGTCTATCGCACCCAGTACCTCCGGGTAGTGTGCCACATGGTGGAAGAGATGCATATTGCTGGCCAACTCCTCCTGAGTTCAGGGGAAGTATATATGCTCATTGGCATGTGGTAACATGGCATCCAGGAACTGGTGTAGTACCCTGGAAGCTGATGCCTGTGAGATCCCCATTATATCTCCAGTTGGCCTTTGAAAGGTACCTGTGGCTAGTATTCACAAGCTTACACATACCTTTGTGTCCACTGGGATGGGTTCCCCTCTGTTGTTTCTGGATCTCAGGCGTGGCCGGCACAGCTCAACTATTTGCTGTAAGATGTCCCTATCCACCCTGTAACGCTCTACTCTCTCCAGATCATGTAGCCCCTGGTAGGTTACCCTTGGTCTGAACACTCTTCTCCTCCTCCAGGGCCTGCGGTGGTTGTCAGCATCATCCTCCACAACACCGTCAGTCTCTAACACATGGTGATGAATCACAGCTATGGCAGCTCTCAACATGTGCATTGTAAAAGTTCCCCGTATGTTTACACCTATGGTGCAGTGTTTGGGAATACACAGGTGTGTGGGGGGTCCTTTCACACTTTATACTATTGTGCTGTGAACACTGATGATGTCATAGGGTGTGTATGTACGATCGTAGCTACAGGGTATCTTATATGTTTTACGACAGGAACTACTATTCTGGTGCCTTTGGTGTTGAATTACATTTGGCTGCCATGGATTACCTCTTGCCCTTCCCTTTACATTTCTTCACATTTCACCTCCCATTTTCTGGCATGCATCCAGCAGCCTGCTTTCATTTGTACTTTCCTACACCTGGCTTATCTTGCATAATGTGTTCTATGGCCGGTCGGCTGCAGGTTTGCATTGCTCTGCTATGACAGTTCTCTTTTCTTTGCAATCCGACACCTCCCCTATACTGTTTTGCAGGTTTCTGTGAGCAGACTTGTCAGCTGCCGTCGATTGCCCGCTGTGAGTTAATAGGTGTTAATTGCTCAGTTGTACTCCAATTACCCTACTGCGGCATTTCCTTATTTTCTTCCCCTGACCTTCCTGTTTGAACTATGGTGCGCAGCGCGTGCGTCCACTTACCAGGTTTCGGGCATGTTTTCCTCCCTGTACACATGCGCTTTCAGACACCATATGTGCTATCAGCTAAACGATGCTATACCTACCCCCACCCTGTCCTGCGGCTTTGCTTAGCAACGGCCAGGGCGGATTTGCATTGCTCCAATGTGCTTACAGCTACAGTGGCACACCCCACTGTTGTTGTCATGTATACCTCTAAGCCACTCCTCAGTGTTGTAGCACTGCACCGTATGGTATATCCTTAGTCCAGCGGGACGTTTGCGATTCACTATTGCCTTCCTCATTTGCATGGCATTGACTACTAATTCCTAGTTACCACGCCGAACACTGTCACAGACCCTTAGCAACCCTTGCAGCTTGGTTGTGGTGTACCATGCATACCATTGAGTATTATGGTGAAATCATGATTTGTATTACATTGCGATTTTATGACATTTGTATATATTTTCTTTGTGTTCCCATTTGCGCACACATGGCCTGCGGTTGTACTTTGCGTTACTGTGGACTTGACATTAAATGTTGTTTTTTTATGTGTTGTGCATCTTTTCTTATGCCTTTGGCTGTATATTTAGCCATTGGCATATGTTAACTTTGCAATACATGAGTCTGGTCCACTTTCATAGCTCCGATGTTCTGTTTGAAAAAATGTAAACCGTGTTTTTTGGTTTACATTTTTGTGGGCTTACGCTACGCCTGCACCACTTCATGAATCGCTATGTACCTTCATTTGCATGGGGTGATTAGCATACCTAAGCTGAGGGCTGCGCATATCTGGTGTACACCAGTAGTGAACGTGGAATTGGATCGTACCTGAATCGCTCGACGGCCATGTTTGGCATTATAGCACCTACGCTACGCCTGCGCCTGGCGCAAGCTTCATGAATCTCGGGGGATGAAATGAAGAGGAAATTGTTTGGAATAATTGGTAAAAGCAGTAGACATATTTGTACTCGCTTGATCAAGAATGCAAAGAAAATAAAAGAACACTAAGAAGTTTAATGTAATCTTGTGTAAAATCTACAGAGGTCAAGGAGCAAATATTACTTAAACAAGTAAAGAACAGCTACAAAGAAATGATTTTTTGAGAATATTTTGGAGTCAATGTTGTAGAAACATATTGAAGGTTAATGGTCATACATATAAGTAAATAGGATGAGCTGGAGGCTGGCATATAAATGAAAAAAAATGGTGGTGAAATTATGTTATAAACCAAAGTACGGAAAAAGAGGAAAAATATAATAAATGTTACAAATTAAGAAAATGGAATTTATAGACAAATTTAACAGTAAAGAATTTGAGAAACCAATACTTAGGTTGAAAAACAATAAGGTTCCATGTCCAGATAGAATTATATATGAGTGTTATAAGGAAATAATAGGAAAATGTGCCATAGATTATAGGAAGATTTCAAAAGATATATAAATATTTTTCTCACTTCATGGAAATAAGGTTTAATAGTATATATTCTTAAAATGAGAGTGAATTTTATCTAAACAGTTATCATCTGAGAGTTCTATTAGAGTCTTCATTAAAATATTTTCTACCATTATTATGCAACAATTTAAGTAAAAATCAAGGAGATAATTTTTTTATCAATTTGCATATGTTGCTCATAGAATGACAACTCGAGGCTATTTATTAAAGAATACAACTCGAGACTATTTATTAAAGAATTTGTCAATCTTAGAAATCAAACAATATTTATAGCCTTTAAGGACTTAGAAGTGTCTTTTGATAAAGAACATGGTAAAATTATATTGGAATGTTGAGAAAGTGAGGCTTTTCTGTAACTTTAATACCCATGATAAGACAGAGATATGACAGAAATGCTGCTTGCATAAGAATATTGCATCAAACACTGACGGATTCGGCAACCAGGAAACAGAGCCACTTCAAAATTCCATGCGGAAAAACTTCTTTATTCAGTAAAATAAACAAGTGGATAAGCGCTTTCATGCACCGAAAGTGCGCTTCCTCAGATCTTCACAATTAAAACAATAGATTCCCCTAGTATATATACCCAGTAGTATAGTGCATAAGAATATCTAAAACAGGACAAAAGTCTTACAGATTAGACATCAAAAGAAGAGTTAGCCAAGGATTTCTGTTGGCTCCTTGGCTGTTTTTATTATATATCAATGCCAGTCAATAAAGATGTTGTAAAGAAAAGGTAGACTCTCCAAAGATCAATGGGATCGCATGTCTTACAATTTGTTAGACAGATGACACCATAATCTTGGCCTTTACATGAAGAAAATGATAAAGACAAATTGATAGATTGGAAATACATTTAAAGTTGATCAACAAGAACTAGAAAAAAAGAAACATAAATAAATGATTTAAGTGATGAGAAAATGAATGCCAAACTTATGAAAAAGTGCAACAGATACATAGTTGAGTATAAATTATTTAGGAATATTTTTTAAATTAGTAAATTGAATTTGCATATTGATTTTTTATGACATAATATTGAAACAAAAATTTATAACCTACACAAATTAGACATACAGTTTGGAGAAAAAAGTATTAAACCACTGATATCTGCAATAAAATGAAAAATGTACTCTGTAATAAAATTTGGTATGGATATATGGAAAGTGGGGATAAGAGGCAAAGATTAAAAATATACAAGCTAATTAGTTAACATCTTAACCTGCTACCACCAGCATTCCCAGAAATCTATATCCATGAGGAATTTGAAATAAGGTCAGAAGAAGAAATCATGGAAACAATGTTATCTTAATGGATTAAGATTATGAAATGTCCACAAGATTTGGTGAGACAAGCTAGGATAGAGAAGGAAAGATTATTTCAGACTGTATGTATAACTCAGTAAAGTTACAGGCTGGTTAACAAATATTGATAAAATATAGACTAATTTACTTGAAAAATATTTTATAAAGATATCCAAAATAAGTAAGATCGAGATTCCTTATTTAAGAAAAAATATTATAAATACTGGAGACTAAAAGATAAAAAGAGGAATAAAGCAAAGTAGATATTTTGATTTCTTTTCAAGAAAGTTCATTTTTAAAAAATAATAAATTTTTAGATGCAATTGAGAAAAGGGAATATTACATTTATTTAAAGTACAAATTTGCGTTGTTTAAAACAATTTCTAGATAAACGATATAAAAAGAAAACAAACTTAAATCTTGTAAATGCAGTATGTTAGTAAAAGAAAAATTAATGAAATTGTTTCTGCCTGTTGTCCATTCTGGTAATATGTCCCTAAGTTTCTGTAATGAACGTAGAAACTTCATAGAATAACAGGATTTGTGTCTACCTGTATTTTCTGAAGGATGTGAGCTCTGAAAATCCATTGAATGCCATTATTTAGTGACCTCAGTCCTCAGTGGTTTGTCTAAAAAACACATTTTATGAGGAATACACCAGAAATATCAAACAATAGTCTGGATGTTTTGCAAAAATATGGACAGTGGAGAGGCATGAAAGGTAAATGTAAACTAATGTATGGTGTTACATTACCTTTCTGACAGCATCCATTAAGTGTTGTACAGCTTAGAAAGGCAGCAAAATACATCATGTTTTTCCCCATAACTAGTAGTACATGGAGCACTTACAGCTCCACGCACTACAAAGAATTATTATCACTTCACTAATAATAAGCCTACATTATGTGTTCAACACATGGATGTCAACATTCACCTCTCAACCTTAGTTCTCAATATGAATTTCTTGGCATCCATGTCTCAAACACATAAAAAGTGGGCTATGATCAGCAAGCTGATTGTAATCCTCTAGGTTATGCATAGTTTTTAAAATTGTAGTAATTATTGGTTGAAACAATAAAGTATAACATAATACATATATATTATAATATAAATATAAAACATAAAACAATATAACCATAACATAACTAATTTAACAAAGTAAAATAAATTACATGGATATTGCTTTTTCATTAAATCTGTAATGTGTAAGAGGAATGGATATTGTGTGAGTGTTTTTGTGTCAGAGAGAATGAGTGTGTATGTGTGTCTGTTTGTCTGTGTTTCTGTGTGTCTCTGTGTGTACAAAATAATACAATCAAACATCAATTAAAGCTTCAAAAAGTTTTACTGAAACACAGACATGTACAAGACTTAAAGCGCTTTTCGTTTGCACTAAAGCAAACTTCTTCAGAAGACCATGTACCTAAAAAACCGCCACATTTAAAATACATCACTGCTTACATCACAGGAAATAATTACTGTGTGAAAAACAGCTTAAAGCTATAAAATGTTAAAAGACAGATGGATATAGAACTAATACCATGATACCAGTTGCCTCAAGTATAACCTTCATGAGATTCAGTACCTTTAAAAACCAAGATACAAACAACCAATAAAGCAATAAATTGTAGATATAGTATAATATGATAGACTGTTGTATAATATTGTACCAGTGTAAATATAAATATAGATGTAAATATGTAAATGTAAATTTAAATATAAATATAATTATAAATAAAAATACAAGTATAAATGTATCACACTAGTTGGGCCACCTGTTTTAGATACAACTACCCAATACAATTCTATGATATTCTAAACCGTCATGAAAAAACTGTGTGTATATATATATATATATATATATATATATATATATATATATGTACAAAGCTGTGATAGCAAGGGATACATCACACATAAACTACACTGTGAACAGAAGCCATATTATCTACAAAAGCTTTTGTTCTTTAAAATACAACTAATGGAACACAAATCATTCAAACCCAGGGGTTTGCATGCCTCAAGTCTTATTTGCCATCCCAATTCTAATTCTTCCAATAGGGATGGCATCGGATTACCTCTTATGGATAGAACTATTTGATCTATCACCATAAAGGTAAAAGTGTGATTAGGATAAGATAGTATATGTTTCGCTAATGCGTTATCTAACTTCCCTTTATTGATTGCATACATATGTTCGTAAACTCTCTCACAAAGTTTATGTTCAGTTTTGCCGATGTAGAAGGCACAACAATGTTTACATTTAGCTAAATAGACAACAAATTTAGATTGACAATTAAACTTTGATCTAAGCTTAAATAGTATGTTGTTGATCTCAAACGTACTAGATGTAGTCATAAATTTACAATAATTGCATGCTTCACATTTTACCATGCCGGCTGATTTAGGGTAATTTAAATTTGCCAACTCAAGGTAATTCTTCAAATTCCTACCCCTTCTAAAGCACGTGTAAACCGTTTGACCGAGTTTACTCCATAGGTTTGGGGCTGTCCTTAAAAGATCCCAGTTTTTCTTCAATATACCTGTGACTGCAAAACTGTCACTACAAAAGGTAGTTATAAATTTCAATGAAGGATCATTATCAGAAGGTATACTACTGTTATTTAAACTTAGAGGAGTGACCAAAATATCAGACTTGTTGACTAACTCTAAATCCACATTTAACTGAGGTTTAACTGTTAAGATTGGAGAATACACACAATTATGTCTTTTAGTGGTAACCTCATCTATAAGGATGGCGATTAAATCCTCCGGGTACCCACGACTCAGGAACATACATTTAAGAAGATCACATTCCTTTAAAAAATCACACAATTGGGTATTGATATGTGCTGCCCTTACTAGTTGACCTTTCACGATAGATCATTTCTGATAAAAAGGATGGCAACTCAAAAAATGCAAAAAAATAATTGGAATACGTTGCCTTCCTGTAAATACTTGTTTGGAAACACTGTTGTAGTCTATTTTTGACTAACATCAAGTCTAAGTAGGGAATAGTATCTGTATCAAAAGTGGATGTAAACCTAAGGAATTCTGTAGTACTGTTCAAGTGGTGGACAAATTCACTAGCTTCATCACCCGAACCCTTAAACAGGATGAAAATGTCATCCAAAAAACGGGTGTAGTATATCACTTTGTTAGTTATAGTACTGTCATTAAATACAAATTCATGTTCCCATTGAGACATGACCATATTGGCAAAACTGCCATCACAAGGAGAGCCCATGGCTACACCAGATTTTTGCAAATAGAAAGATTCACCAGGAAAAAATTGTTTGTCAAAACCAAGTCTAATAATTCAATGATTAAACTGATTTCATTATTTGAAGCCCCGTTTTGGTTCAATCTAATAGCTGTCCAATCAAGACCAACAGAATGGGGTATGCAGGTGTAAAGGTCTTTGACATCAATAGTTAGAAAATTGTATTCAGCATCATAACTGAGCTTGTTCAAGTCACTCAAGAAAGACCAAGTGTCCTTGCACACCTGGGGTTCTGATGTCAAATACTTTTTAAGTAACCCGTCTACAAACTTTGCTATGGAGTAAGTAGGGGAATTGCGGCCGTCAATTAACGGGCGCATGGGCGGGTTGACAAGACACTTGTGAAGTTTAGGTATGCCAAACATGTATGGGTAATGTGGGTAAACGATAGAAAGATAGTTAAATGTTTTCTGGTCTATTCTACCATTGATGAAAAGGTCCCTAAGGGTCGAATTAATTAACTGGTATGCACCATTAACTTCAGATCGAGAACTTATCTGATAAGCTGAGGTATTAAGAAGTCTAAGCATACGTGAGGAGTAATCACTTAAATCAAAAATCGCAAGACCCCCACCCTTATCAGGTTTACAAATCCTGATTTTTTGGGATTTAATGAAAGTCAAAAAATCCCTTTCATCACTAGTGATATTTGATTTAGCCGATATACTAGATTTATATGTATTGGACCGCACTAACTGACGAATATCAAGTTCACACACTTGCTCGAACAATTGCAACACCGGATTTAGTGGTGGATTGAAAGTACTCGATACATGTAAGGGGTCAATAACATGTGTAGATTTACCTAATAACAACACAAGATTCAACTTCCTAACAAAAAGTTTAACATCAATGATGGTTCTAACCAGATCTAAATTCTGTGTAGGGACAAAGGTGGTTCTTTTTGCCAACAAGTCCGCCATGTCCACAGTAATAGTAGAACTTGAATAGTTGTAGATTTTAAAATCACATGATCTGTTACAAATTAAGACTGGACCACAAATTTGTTGAGGTACATTTAAAAAATCATCGTCTACAACTGTCAAGGCATATGGGGAACCAGGGGGAGAATCCTAGATTACACTTGGATCAAAACTAGTAATGAAAGAAGTGTTTATATCACCAATATAACACATATCAATAAAAGAAGTAGAAGTAGATGAAAGGGATTTTTTGACTTTCATTAAATCTCAAAAAATCAGGATTTGTAAACCTGATAAGGGTGGGGGTCTTGCGATTTTTGATTTAAGTGACTACTCCTCACGTATGCTTAGACGTCTTAATACCTCAGCTTATCAGATAAGTTCTCGATCTGAAGTTAATGGTGCATACCAGTTAATTAATTCGACCCTTAACGGCCGCAATTTCCCTACTTACTCCATAGCAAAGTTTGTAGACGGGTTACTTAAAAAGTATTTGACATCAGAACCCCAGGTGTGCAAGGACACTTGGTCTTTCTTGAGTGACTTGAACAAGCTCAGTTATGATGCTGAATACAATTTTCTAACTATTGATGTCAAGGACCTTTACACCTGTATACCCCATTCTGTTGGTCTTGATTGGACAGCTATTAGATTGAACCAAAACGGGGCTTCAAATAATGAAATCAGTTTAATCATTGAATTATTAGACTTGGTTTTGACAAACAATTTTTTCCTTTTTGGTGAATCTTTCTATTTGCAAAAATCTGGTGTAGCCATGGGCTCTCCTTGTGGAGGCAGTTTTGCCAATATGGTCATGTCTCAATGGGAACATGAATTTGTATTTAATGACAGTACTATAACTAACCCGTTTTTTTGGATGACATTTTCATCCTGTTTAAGGGTTCGGGTGATGAAGCTAGTGAATTTGTCCACCACTTGAACAGTACTACAGAATTCCTTAGGTTTACATCCACTTTTGATACAGATACTATTCCCTACTTAGACTTGATGTTAGTCAAAAATGGACTACAACAGTGTTTCCAAACAAGTATTTACAGGAAGGCAACGTATTCCAACGATTTTTTGCATTTTTCGAGTTGCCATCCTTTTTATCAGAAATGATCTATCGTGAAAGGTCAACTAGTAAGGGCAGCACATATCAATACCCAATTGTGTGATTTTTTAAAGGAATGTGATCTTCTTAAATGTATGTTCCTGAGTCGTGGGTACCCGGAGGATTTAATCGCCACCCTTATAGATGAGGTTACCACTAAAAGACATAATTGTGTGTATTCTCCAATCTTAACAGTTAAACCTCAGTTAGATGTGGATTTAGAGTTAGTCAACAAGTCTGATATTTTGGTCACTCCTCTAAGTTTAAATAACAGTAGTATACCTTCTGATAATGATCCTTCATTGAAATTTATAACTACCTTTTGTAGTGACAGTTTTGCAGTCACAGGTATATTGAAGAAAAACTGGGATCTTTTAAGGATAGCCCCAAACCTATGGAGTAAACTCGGTCAAACGGTTTACACGTGCTTTAGAAGGGGTAGGAATTTGAAGAATTACCTTGAGTTGGCAAATTTAAATTGCCCTAAATCAGCCGGTATGGTAAAATGTGAAGCATGCAATTATTGTAAATTTATGACTACATCTAGTACGTTTGAGATCAACAACATACTATTTAAGCTTAGATCAAAGTTTAATTGTCAATCTAAATTTGTTGTCTATTTAGCTAAATGTAAACATTGTTGTGCCTTCTACATCGGCAAAACTGAACGTAAACTTCGTGAGAGAGTTTACGAACATATGTATGCAATCAATAAAGGGAAGTAAGATAACGCATTAGCGAAACATATACTATCTTATCCTAATCGCACTTTTACCTTTATGGCGATAGATCAAATCGTTCCATCCATAAGAGGTAATCAAATGCCATCCCTATTGGAAGAATTAGAATTGGGATGGCAAATAAGACTTGAGGCATCCAAACCCCCGGGTTTGAATGATTTGTGTTCCATTAGTTGTATTTTAAAGAACAAAAGCTTTTGTAGATAATATGGCTTCTGTTCACAGTGTAGTTTATGTGTGATGTATCCCTTGCTATCACAGCTTTGTACATATATATATATATATATATATATATATATATATATATATATATATATATACACAGTTTTTTCATGACGGTTTAGAATATTATAGAATTGTATTGGGTAGTTGTATCTAAAACAGGTGGCCCAACTAGTGTGATACATTTATACTTGTATTTTTATTTATAATTATATTTATATTTATATTTAAATTTACATTTACATATTTACATCTATATTTATATTTACACTGGTACAATATTATACAACAGTCTATCATATTATACTATATCTACAATTTATTGCTTTATTGGTTGTTTGTATCTTGGTTTTAAAGGTATTGAATCTCATGAAGGTTATACTTGAGGCAACTGGTATCATGGTATTAGTTCTATATCCATCTGTCTTTTAACATTTTATAGCTTTAAGCTGTTTTTCACACAGTAATTATTA
>NC_056745.1:596593564-596636064 GCF_019279795.1 Protopterus annectens
TTTGAATGCACTAAATAATAAATACAGTAGTACGTTGTCAGTCTGGTTACTTGCTGACATTTCACAATAATTTAACAGTGGCAAGGCCAGCTTGGTTGTGACCTTTTCTATCCATTACCAGCAGTTATATTTCATATGGCCATACTTTCTACGTCAGTTTAACAGGTTGGCAGTTTCCAGTGCTTCGTCTCTGGAAGGGACTGAGGCGCCCCTCCATCAATTCGTTTGTTGAGGAACACCATCTTTTTCCAGAGTGACTTCAGCCTGATAACCTGTTTGTTATCTGCCAATACAATTAGAATACAATACAGTTACCAATAACTGACAGTGACCAAAGGTGAAAACCCTGTACCTTGGGTCTGTGAGGTAAGGCAATTTAATCTTTATACAAACTCCAGCCCCTAATATGAAATCGTATACTGATCTAGGCATCTAAGGTTTGGATTGCTTCTTTCCATGACCTATGTGCCCCTGGTTAAGGATGATCAAATCTGCTTCTACTGGCACTACTTCTATCTAGCTGTCTATAACTACACACACACACACACACACACACACACACACACACACACACACACACACACACACACACACACACACACAAGCACACTATGTATGTTGCATTTAATTGACTCAAAACACTTCAAAATCAATTGGTTAAAACATTATTAAGTTGACTACTCATTTTGCTTAATGAACTGACTGTATCATATTTACATATGTGCTATAAGAAACAAACAAAAATAAAAAAAAACTAAACTATATAAAGTATTTCTCCAGATTCCTGCTTACTATTTATGTTAACTCTAGGGTCAAAGAATTTTGGAAAAAGTGAATATTTTTTTCTCTCTGAATTCATGTTTGCACATACATTAAGCATTGTGCAAGTGCAGAGGTATTTAGTGTCTGGGGGTATAGAGCCTTGGTCTCTATACTAGGGGTTGTAGAAGACATGCCCCCTACCAAAGCACTTAATATTCTTTGTGCTATTAAGTTATAGAATATTTATAATTAAGATGCAATCTGCTAAAAAACTGATTCATCTGTCAGATTAAGAAATGTAGTTCATCACTCATGGATTTGTCACTCATCATAAACTCATTCACCGACCTACAGTCAAAAAATATCATGTATCACATGGCAGACCCCATATATTCAATATATACATAAATACTGAGTATGATATATACATATGGAAAAATGAATACAGATAACACTTGTTTGGGCCTACAATAAGCATTTTATTGCAGGAAATAAAATAAATTAAAATAAAATAATTCTAGTCAGTACAGCAGCAAATGAAAATCAAAACTTTCAAAGCAACAAAGTGAAATGCTTTACAGTTCAAAATAAAAGACAAAATATTAATTTCTCATCTTTCTTCAGCCAACCAACAACTTCTTGGAGTGGGGAAGTGCTGCCATAACTTAAAGTTTTCTTGGCTGGTCTTTTTGGCACAGTCCCTTAATTTTTGGTAACAGCATGAAGAAGCAAAATTCAGGACTGCAAACCATTATATTTAATTTCTGGTTTGTTGTAATAGAAATAAATCAGAAACACTGAGTGTTATTTTTCTTTGAAACTCTGGAATCTTATACAAAATAACTCATCCTTTCTGTTTAAAATAATTTTAGTCAGTACAGTTCACTTTCTTCACAAGACAATACTTCCTCTTTTCTCTTAGCAGAAGGAACAGACAAAAATGTATTTTCTACTTTCAGCTGCTTTTGGTTTTGGCAGTTAGTTTCATGTAAGAAACAAGCAATAGTCCTACTAATGGGATAGAGATAGATTATTTCCTGTTGAGTTCTTCCCCGACAGATATTAGGATTGAAATGAAGAAGAAGATAAACAGACCATAGTTTTTCATAGATATCTCTCCATTTATGAAAAGGAATATTTGCTTAATTTAACAGTTCTTGAATAAGATCTCTGATATAGCAGTGGCGTTTGTTTTGTCTCTGGATGAACTCACATGCAGACAAGGTAACAATACATACATAGTGTTTATGCACAGAGTTAATATGTTAAAGTCTCTTACACCAAGTTCAGCCAAACAAAACTGGAAAAGACAGGTAATAAACAGAAATTCACATGCATTTGAAATGATTTCAAACAAAATGTATTGTTTTATCATACTGGCTCCAGTGCAAACCAGTAATCCAGACAACACACATTAGCCAATACTTTAAAAAGCCAGCAGTGTTTTCCTCTTCTCACCACACCTGTAAGAAATGTGGTTGCCAGTTCTCTCATGGACTCTGCGTATACCTTTATCTGTGCTGTTGTAAACCCTTATCCCCTTCTCAATTTTGTAGACTCCTCCAGATCATACTCAGTGAGTCTCTTAGGCTGTACTGCTTGCACCCTAATGTTTCAGACTCTTGCTTTTACAGATGAGTATTGTCTCCTCCTAAATGTCATTACCTGCCTTGCAGGTGTGAGCTTAAAAGACCATCAGCCTTTCATACTTATGAGCTTTGTTCTAATGTCCATGCAAGTTTGCCAGTTGTTCTAGAGCCAACCTGCCTAGCAGCCCTGTACCCCTTGTTGGTATTACCTGGTAGACACCTACCAATAGCACCACCATGCTGTGCTACAATATATAAAAAGTATATGTGAGTTATGGTATCTGTTAAATGGAATCATTTATGTGCAGTAGGTTTAGGGAATAAGTTTCATTGCAATACATTCCATAGTCTTAGTATACAAGATAATTAGTTTATGATACTAGTCAACCCCAATTATTCCATTATTATTTGCACTTTAGTTTATTGGTTCCCATTCATTTGTGACTGTGCATTTGTGTATTCTCTAGAGCTTTCCCTATGTTACACAGGTTTTTATGAACTTGACTGTATTATTGTCTTCTACCACAGTTCGAGGTTAGCTTTTTTACATATATTTTCCCACTGTTCCTCCCAGTCACCAAGTTCTCACTATAAGTCTAATGCATCTGCTTCCCATCCAGGATATCTCCCAGTGTGTGTGACAGCTGCGAGGAGGGGTTGTCATTAAGACAGCTATGGAGGATAATTGTGACTTACCAGTATCCTTGCAATAAGGTGATTATTATGGCCTTACCCTCTGTCTCGTGTCTGATGCAAGCACTCCTGTCACCATGACAGTGTCCTATGCATTCTTTCTACAAGTATAAGCTCCTATACAAATGCCCACAAAAGCTACCATTACTGTACTGCAATTGCCATGCCAATATTGCCATACTCCTTGGTCAATAGCATCATGCAAGCCTCTACTTGCATGGGAGCAACTGGCTGGCCAGAAACATCCTTCTCTTTTACCCTAGAATGATTGAACCACTGTAAGTTATTCATTCCTACCCTCCCCTGTCTAGCTCTTACAGTGCACATTCCCCTATCCAAACTCACATGATGTGGATTGCAATCAGGGCTTTATCCCCCTATACTACAGAGCCAAGTTATGATATGTTGTATTCTTTTTTAAAGTTGCTAGCAATTTCTTAGCATATGTTCAAGGGTAGTTAGTAGGCATGTGTTCAAGAAACCATTGAGGAACTTGGCCCAGTTTTCCATTGCCCAACAGCACTGTCTGGTTAAGGAACTCGCTCATAATCACAGTAGTTAAATGAAGGTTAAATGAATCAACCTCAAACTACAGGAAGCTGCTTATAAACAGCTTCTAGTTTAATCTTCTGTGCTAACTGCCAGACTAGTGTTGCTTTAGAAGTCTAATAAAGTTGCTTTAATATATGCCAAATTTATAGTATAACAATGCATGTTGAGTTTAGAATTCTGTTATGTGTTTTATTCAGTTAAATCTGATTTAGAGTAGATTTTTAAATTCTGGTCAATCTTGCTGGTAATGTCATGTTATAATTGATTAGTCACAATAGTGATCTTCATTTTTATTATATTTTTTCATTCCAAATTTGAGTTTAATTTTATATGACTATGATTTGTTTGGGTGTGTTATCGTTTTTGAAGTTTGTGTGCATATATTTCATATGTGCAATGTGCAAATTTTTCATATTTTTATCGTATTACTATGAATTGGTAAGAGTTAGGATAATCTGTAATGCAAACAGAGCAGTGATACATTGCTTGACAAATCACACAGAGTGCTAATAAATATTTGATAAACTCTCACAAAGCAACTCAGCTATGTAACAGAACAAGCAATTAAATGTGTAGTAACACATTTTCAGTTATAAAATAAATACATGTATTGAGTAATTTCCTCTAGTTATCAAGTCAGCTGTAATTTAGTAAATTATGGCAGCAAGCAATTACAAACAGAAGATCCATTGCATGGAATTGTGTAACCTGGCCATGTGTAGCACAAAGGCACAGAGGTCACAGTACTATAAGCAGAAGAGAAATCTAATGTGCCAATCAATAGCATCTCTGCACTGTTTTTAGGGATCAGGACTTCACACAGGGACAAGTAATTTCCTTTTTCTCACAAAGCAATTCAGCTTTATAACAGAACAAGCGGTTAAATTAGTACTAGCTCCACTTGCAGTTATACAACAAAGCAATACTAAATAAAAAAGTAACTTCTAAGTTCCTTTCTGTCCAAAAGCAACTTGGATATATAACTGAATAAGCAATTAAACTGTAGTACCATCTCTTGCAATCATAAAATAAAAGCAGCAATAAATAAATAACATTAAATTACATAACTTCTCTAGTGTTCAAGGGATTGTTAATTTAGGTAAGTCGGGTAGTAGGCAATCACAGCATAAGACCTGTTGTACAGTTATGTGTAGCTCATCCAAGTGGAGTTTATATCACCAGTTTAATCTTAATGTATGTTTATAAATGTATTGATTCTTATTTTATTGATTATTTTTATTTATTTTGTCAAAATAATAAAAAAGAGAAAGGAATTGGATTTCCCTTTACCTTAGAATAAAATGCGTATAGGAGAAGTGTAGAGAATATGACCTCCATAAATAATATACATCTTATGACATCACTGCAATATACTACAATTTAAAAAAATTGATTACTGTATTATATTGAAGCACTGTTTATATTACTATTTTTTCAAGCTGATACTGTCTTCTAATTGTCCTTTATTGACTGTCTTTTTAAAGATAACTCTAGCTGAAGTTTTCAGATGATGGAATTAGGCTGATGTTATGCACACACTATATTGATTCTTTCAGTGTATTCAGTTTTCTTGTGTCATGTTGAAAAAAAAATAATCTAGCTGAATGCAAAATGAGGGATTTTATATTTCAGTGTTTTTGCTAAAGACAGACAAGCTTTTCTTTTCATCAAAGTTTTGGTGACAGTCATTAGCAAATGTCATACTGTTTGCTCCAGTCATTATAGGTGAACCTGCTCCTTAACAGGTAAAACAAGTATAAACATTTAAAATTAAAAAAATGATAACAAATATGAAAAAGTCCTTATTCCATCACTTATCTGTAAAGGGTGTTTACTGAAAAGCCTAAACAAGGCTAAAATGCTTCTTCCATGGGATCTGAAAATTTACATGGTTGCTTAATTAACAGTGTTAAACATTAGCTTGCAATTTAGCTACTGGTTTTATCACAATGAATGGAGCACTATTGTGGTGACGCCCCTCAATAATGGTGGCCTCACAGATGATCCATGTTATGACAATCTTATTGGTTTTAGAACCTTTATCAGCAAAGCCATGGACTGTATTATATCTGACCTCATAAACTACAATATCCCAAAATTATTAGATTTCACTATCAACAGCTTGGCTTTCCAAAGGGTTGGTCCTGTCTATTGACAAAGTGTGATGAAGGCTATAGACAGTTGTCATGTAGTACGTGGTCAAAGCCTTCAACACAATTTCCCAAACTGGCATCAAAGAGAATCTAAATGCTTTAAAAATTGACACATATGTAGTAAGATGGATAGCAATCTGCTTGAAAGACATATAGGCAGTGTGAGTTGCAGGCACCTCATCAGAATTAGTGAAAATGACCAGTGATGTTTCTCAGGGCTTGGTGCTCAGAACTGTCCATTTTGGCATTTACTTTTCAGATCTCCAAGCAGAGAGCCAAGACCTCTGGTTAACTAAGTTTATAGATGATTACAGACTTGAGGTGGTTGTTAAACCATTCTAGCACACCAAAACCCACTACAATGAATTCTTCCAAGTAAACACTTTGTGTACTGAAAATGGGCTCAAACTAAATACAGAACATATTGTGTCATCATATTTAGTAGATAACCCCCTACTGTCTCTATATTGTGTAGACAACACCACCACTAAACAATGACCTAATAATTCCCATCATTTGTCAGTGGTTGTCAGGAAATCCTATTTAGCCCAGCTAGTTGCCAAAGGAATATAATCAAAATCTAAAAGGTAATGACTCTCTTATATCTCTTATACTCAACACTGATTAGAATAACTCTTGACTAAAGCACCCTCTTTGGGATGAATCTCATTACACATCAAACAAGTAGAAGGAGCCCAACGTTTCCTAACCAAATACATTAAAAGTCTTCAGTCACTGAGCTATCAAGAAAGGCTGGAAGCTCTATCCCTTTGTTCAGTGTCTTAAAGACTTTTGAAGTGAGATCTCTGTCTTTCTAACCATGCCATTACAGACACAGTTTCCTAGACCTCTTGCATCTCGGCAGGTCCAGTGGTTCCACCAGTACTAGAATCAGCAACCTAGATCTTGATTGACTGAAATGGTTCACCAGGAGAAAAAAGGTGCAGCCTGAGGGAGGGTCCAGGCAAGATGTAAATGGTCATAAGACTCAGTACCTTTAACATGTATATCAATCTATGAGTCTAATAATCCAAATATGACATAAGTCTCAACATTACTGATATGGATGGAGTCCCAGGATTGCTAAAAGATTTAGCAAAGACTTGTGCCACTCCAATCCACAACAAACTCCTTGTAGGTTAAGACTTTTAGATATCCAAGAAGTTGAAAGCTTATCATATAGGTGTTTCAAGCTCTTTGATTTGATTTCTTTGTTGATATATTAAGAACTTAAAAATTCAGTCTGTATGAAATCATTTGTTTTGTGTAATATCCATTTTAGTTTGAAACTGATCCATGTTTCAAAAACTTTTGAATGAAGGCATGTTCATTTAAACTTGGAATTGATCCCGATTTCATGAAACTTTTGAATGCTATCTGCAATTTGGTAAAATCTGATTTTTCATAAAAGTATTTTGAGATGGAGTTTTGAGGAAACTCATTCTTTTTTATAAATTGTAGTTAATGCCATAATGCATAATAATTCTTTGTTTGGTGATTCAAATGTGATATTCCTGATATAGTTATATTTAAATTTGATTTGCAAAATAGGAAGCAACCATAGTTAATTTTTCTGTTAAATTTAAATTTTCCTGAAAAGCTTCAGCATATAGCTACTATACTGTGGCCATCTTGGAATATCTTATATCAAATTTCTTAATTTGTGTACCTATAACAAGCAGTGCATATGCCCCTTGTATAATGCTGTTTTACTTAAATTTTTAAGACTGAGTGGGCTTAAAGGAAAACATAAGGTCTGACTTCTTCAAGACAGCAATAGTTTTATGGTTTATTTTGTAATTAATTAAATTTTTGAGTGTTTGAATATAATCTTTATATACTTTGCTACACATCTAGGATCTGTAAGATGCTACCCACAAGCAGAACTGAAGATCTGATTTTACTTACTGTTTAGGATAGGTCACATTTTAATGCGACGTGGTATACTTTTTTGTTTACTTTAACTCTTAACAGTAAAAAAAAAAAAATAATTAAAAGGTCATTTGCAAAGGTAAGAAATAAAATGATAAATGCGCATTCCATATCTACCATTCTGAGTAAATGATACGCCTCTAGTGGAAATTTTAGCTACATTTTTGCTTAAATATAATTTTAAGCAAACATAAGACCCTAAAATGGGTGCACACAGGCACAAGCATGTAGTGGGAGCTCTGAAGCATACCTGTCCTTCAAATGGCCATTCAACAACAAAGAGTGCCATTTTTAGACAAAGATCCAGAATTGATAAGCACTCTTTGGAGTAAAAAAGGCCAGACCTTGAGGAGATAACAGTGGCTTTTTGATCATAAACCAGAGTGATTTGTAGGACAAGATTGTGAGGCAAATCCAACATGACAGCAGCAAGGGAAATAATAAGAGAAGACATACATGCAACCAGGGTTTCACTGGAACACTGTAGAACATTACAACGGTAACTGCTTCAGAAATGTATACTGTAAAGTAAGCTTTAGCCAAGCATGAACAGAAGATGTGGCAGCTTCAGCAAAGGTCCCAGGCTGCAGCTTTGCTTTATCTACAAAGAGAAAAGCCTTGGCACTGTATCTAAGATGGGGTCAAGAACTGAGGTTGGAGTGTCTCTCAAATATCCAGCTACAATACTGTTAATGAAAAGAATGGAATTATTTTGTTTCACAAACCCAACTGAAGCTGGTTGCACAGAAACTTCACAATGAAGCAAGGGCAAGTCCAATGACAGGCAGCAAGGCCAAGGCCAGTGACAGGCAACAAATGCCAGAGTATAAGAAGGGACAGTAGAAAGGTAGACTTCCCCTTGACATGTTCTTTATCAAAGAAAGTCAAAGCCAACAAAACTGGAAAGCCTAAACTAGCTAACCAAGAAGGGGGCAGGCAAAATTATACACGGCATGGTTTCCACATGATAATAATGGGTTAGACACAGAGATGGATGATGCAGCTACAGACAGCCATTGCATGCTGGAAGCTGAGCAGAGCATGAAACTTTCAGATGATTTGCAAAAGATAGGATACACATGGCTACATAAGGAGGATATAAAACAAGTGAGGCAAGAATTTAAAAAATGACTTTTTCTCTCATCTTCACATTAACTTCTCTACCGTTTTTGTCTAGTCTAAGCATACGATGACCACCAGCTCAAAGTACAACAGAAAGCAATTTATCTACAGCAGGTAGAAGGCAGTGGGTAACAAGAAAGAGATTATGTGGTAACAAAATTAAAGGATGTAAACCCATTACAGGCTGAATGTGTTGTATACACACAAGCTGAAACTTAGTACAATGATGCATCAAGATAACATCAGACTAGCACATGAAATGTTGCTTTTTTTTCTTTTTCTTGCATCACTGAATACTGCCAACTAATGCTGCCTTTAAGATAATGCTGCATATTTCCTTAAAGCAGTGATTACCTGCCACTGAGAAAAAACACTTTAGCAAAGCACATAAGGCTTAGAGAGTATCTTGTCTTGTAAAACTGCCTAAATGGAAAAGTGTGAGTAGAGTATTAAAGCATGGCAATGCAGTATATACATCAAAATACAACTATAACTTAGTGTAACCACCCCAAGCAGCTGAATGTCTTGGAAAAAGTATGATATAACAGAAAGGCCCTCAATTTGACAAAGGTTAATATAAAGTAGAATGAGAAAAATCAAATTATGGTAGGACAGAAGATGGGTCAGGAACTCTGCTCAACTCTGTGTAGTGTACAAGGACGGCATGAGCTGTGGGACACACGCTGCCTGAGGAGGGACATGGCCATAACTTCTAGAAACTGCTTTAGCACTGCTCAACACTCAAGGATTTGATATACCAAGCAGTGTAACAATGCAAATAGTATAAGAGATAGGGTAGAAGAGAGAAACCTAGTGTATGTGGTCAGTCACAATAAAATGTGCAAAGAGAGGGAAGAGAATATAAGTATAGTAAATGCTGCAAAATGGAATGTTATGGGATTAGACAGCAGTCACAAACTCAAAGCCATAATGGACAGTCTGGGAAAAGATAGAAGAACATTAACTTTCCTACAAGAACCTAAGATTAAAACAACCTCATTGGCATAGCTCATCAAATGGTGCAAATGGCAGATCATGCAAAGTTGCAAGTTCAGCCAGGATACAGGAGGCATATTTCATTCCTTGTACTTTAAAGTGGATAGCAGTAAGGATCCATAATGATAAGCAGGACAATAGTAAGAGGTGGAATGGCACAGAACAATATGATACTTACCAGTTTCTATGGGCCAAGCAAGAAACAAGTGTGTGTGTGTGTCTGTGTGTCTGTGTGTGTGTGTGTGTGTGTGTGTGTGTGTGTGTGTGTGTGTGTGTGTGTGTGTGTGTGTGTGTGTGTGTGTGTGTGTGCGTGTGTGTGTGTGTCTGTCTGTCTGTGTGTGTGTGTGTGTGTGTGTGTGTGTGTGTGTGTGTGTGTGTGTGTGTGTGTGTGTGTGTGTGTGTTGGGGGGATACATCAAGATTAAACATGTCTAAATAGGTAACATCTGATATAACAGAAACATCAATTATACCCTTGTATTTGTCAGCCTATGCTAGGCCATATACATAAACAAAAGACTTCCTGATTACAATTAAATGATGTGAAAATGGTCCACAGCATAACAAATTATATTTTACTCATGATTCAGTAGCTCAGAATGCACACAACTGAAGACAGAACGTTTATGCATCAACAAGCACTGAAGAAGATTCAAAAGCATAATGTACAGTCACATTAATGACTTATTTCTGTACATAGTCTACATGACCTGTACTTGTTCACTGTCTTCCTTGGGGTTGGCATACAGTGGGGTTTGTGAGATGCATTTCCATGCCTCATTGTTGGATATGGTCAGGTAGTCATGCCCCCTTTGAAGTTAAGCATCTTTATATGAACCTTCATCAGTGTCAAAGATTATTCCATGGAGAGAATGCCTCAGTCATATACCCTAAGGCTTCCCCTCAAACCGAGGAGTATTTCCTCATTTCTCTACTTCTACATACCAGTGCCAGCATCCAACAGGTACATGAGCTACTAATTAAAGTCTGGGCACCTGAGTCATACTTAAGGTTATACTACTATGCCAATGGACCAATAAAAGTTAATGTAAAATGTGGGATGCTACAATTATGCTCTGAGATATGGAAAAGATAACATTGTTTAATAATGAAAAAAAATCACAGTGGTATAATAGTTGATCTTTGTCTCACAGACACCAAGGTGAGAGTTTAGCCCTTTGTCCTGATTAATGTCTGTGGAGTTTCCATGTTGTCTTTGTGTTTGGGGGGGATGCTTCTACCTTCCAAAGCATAATGCATGTTTTTAATTCAAGGATGGAAGTTACTAGTTCAAACCCAGCAGTTTCAGTTGAACTTGAGAGGTTTGCATCCTAACATGAACTCTCAAACAGCAGTACAAATCTAGGTAGTACCTATCAGGGGAGCAGTCATGTGGACTAATTGCTTTATGCATCAATTCTAGGGACAAAACATGGAATACACGCAATGTATTACAAGGCCAGCCATTCAGTGGTGACAAAATGGACTCCAGCTGATTTGGTTATATCAACTGAAGTTGCAAAAAACAGAGGTATAGATATTTACCTATGCTAAGTGGGTTGAGGACTGGGCCTAATCTGACCAGCGACAGGCACCCATGCTAATGCTGATAGAGGTCTATATATAATACTTGCAACTATGTGCCCACTGTAAAGCCCAAGAGGCCTAGGACAGTAAGCAACTAGCCCGTCTATGTGCAATTTTCCAAACTAGGTTACCTGGAATAGCTCTGTGGAATGAATGCAAGACAAAAAAACAATCAAGCTGCTAAAACTGAACTATGGATTGCAGATCACATGTAGCTTGGAAGTAGATAGCAAGGAAGATAATGGCTATTCTATATTTTCTTGACACAAGGTGGAAGTGTAGTACAGCAGTCATGTGGCTTAAGATCCAGTATATACTACTTGGGGAATGACATAATAGAAATGGTGTAGGAATCATAGAAAGAAATGGTTTTCTGAAGACAGTGAGGAATTGTATCAAAATCAGTGATGAACTCACGGCAGTGAGTCTCCAATGTAAAAATGGAGTAATCTCCATAACTAGAATCTATGATCCTTAGCATTGCTGTGATAACATGGAAAAAAAGGCAATCAGAAAGCAGCTGCATGATAACATGAGTTGGCATTAATAACTGGTGATCTGAATGCTCACAATGGGAGAGACAAAACAGCAAATGTGGATTTTCTGAGTACACATGGTTAAGAAAACATGAATAAGAGGACTTTCTCAGTTTCTCACTCTGGTAGATGACTAAATGGTAGCAAACACCTGTCCACCAAGACAGGCAGTCACAAAATCACATACAAGAGTCCAATATGCCCTTCAAGTAGACATCTTCAGAGTAAGTAAAGGCCATTGAGGTTGAATCTGAGAATAGAAATGTATTCCTAGAGATATGATTAGCTCTCAAGCAGAAAACTGTGTGATGGCAATCAGCTATAAGCACTTATCAGAGAATGCTCTAAACTCAACAAAGTATAGGCTGAAGACCTGCAAGATGACTGTAAACATACAGGCGTTCAAGGAAATATTCATGGCTCTAGCACCTCAGGAAGAAGAAAAAATAGGTGAAGCAGAAGAAGAAGAATTGCAGTATCTGAAAATAGGATGTCTGCATACTATAGTACAGATACGTGGCTGAGTCAGGTGTGGAAATAAGGTACATAAGGAAAGCTGGTCAAAGAATACAGAAATCTAGGAACTTATTAAAAGAAAGATAAAGTGTATGAAGAAGTGGGAGTTAGAAATTATATGAACCAGGGTAAGAAAGAATACAAGGAATAATGGCTGGTTAACAAAGAGGCACAGTGACAAAGAACAAGGCATCAGAGAAAGTCTACCAGCTTATGCAAAATTCTTCAGCCGATGATACAAAGAAGCTGCTTCAGGTTGCAAGGCAATGACAGAAATAAAAACATATTTATAAAGGACATCAACACAATGTGGTCACCAGTCCAGAAGATATCAAAGGTAGATACAAGCAATACTTCAAAATGCTTCTTAATAAAGAATACCCTGGAGTACTGCATGCACAGCCAATGCTAAAAGAAGGGTAACCAAATCACCCTAGAAGTATGAAATGCATTAAGGAAAATGAAGTCAGAGAAAGTGCCAGACTCAAATCAAATCATAACAGTTATGATTATAATGTTGGCTGTTTTTGGAGAGAAATGGCTCCAGAGCATATTCTCAATAAGAGGAAAGAGAAGTACATCCAAAATTACTAGAAAATAAGCATTCTGTACTCAGTAGTCAGTAGTACCAAAGTATCCAATCCCAGTCACACTGGTAGAAAATGACAGAGAGTGTTAATCAATAAATGAAGTCACAAAGTAGTAGACTGTACAAAGGGAGATGAACAGTTTGGATTCAGATCAAGATGTCTGCAGTGAAACAGACATTGTAGAAGCTGGATATGAGGACAAAAAATCCAAATGGGCATCCTCGACATAGAGAAATCATAGACAAAGTCCTAAGAAAACTGATCTAGGCAGGCCTGCGATGTTCTTAAATTCCAAAAAGCATTTGTGAAATTAGCTCCATTAATGTACATGAACCCAAGGAAACAAGTATAACAGACTATATCAACAAACAGGTCAAAGGGGACATATCAACAAACCTGCAGTATGCAGATGGCGTGGCACTACACTTTGATTCCGAAAATAAAATTCTCCAAATGACAGGGTACTGGAATGTAGTCATGTAATGTAGTCATGTGGGATTAAACTAAGTGTAGACAAGTTAGTAGTCATGGCAGCAAATATGAGGAATTACAAGAAGATGACAATTCTGACAGATGACAACACTGTAAAACAAGGGAACAGCTTCAAGTATCTGGAAGGTACGTTTAAGGAGAAGAGAAGTGCATACAAAAAGGTCAAAACAGAATCAGAGGTGCTATATCCAACTGGCCCAAAGTGTATGGTGTAAATGTGTGATAGAAGAATGCCAAAGAAGCTGAAAAGTAAGTAACCTGGGTAATAAAAGCAGGGCAACTGAGGAAGCTTGTGGTGATAGGGATGAAATGCCTGAGATTGTTAAGAGGTTCCTTATTATCGTCCTTCATTAGTAAATCCACTAAGACATGAAAGTAGTTTAAGCCAAAATATTTATTAATCATAATAGATAGATAACACAAAGTAACGTCTAAACTAGTCTAATGTGGCAAAACTATAGCCATTTTGTAAATATTCTGGAAAATTCCTTCCAATGAAATACTCATTACATTTCAGCATATTCTCACACTCTACACTTTCTCGTGACTTCAACTGTGCAGTACGCAAGCAAGGCTTTATCTGTTACAGAAGGGGTTTACTTTAGAAGGAGGAAATATCAGTATACTGACATTTAAAAGATTGAGATGAAAAAAACAAACATTCACAATACTACAAATCACACTACCACTTTATAAATACCCAAACTGAAATGTCTTCCAAAATCAAACTAAACATAGTGCTGTATATCATGTTTCTCTACTAAATTTAGCTCTAATTCATAACTCATTCCAAAGAAGATATTTCTTAATTTAAGCAATTCTACACTATTCATGGCTGTTCCATTACATTCACACACCGCTTAACATTTGCAACTGCAGTATATCCTTCTGTTTCTACATCTCTCTAAATACTACATACAACCATCTAAATTATATTTCCTTACTTTTTCAAAAAATGAAACTATAATCCATACTTCCAACCATGCCTGGACTTTCCTACAATATGTCTGCCATGTTTCTAAACACATTCATTACTTACTACAAATATTTAAAGTGATAGAACAGTATATAAACAAAATATGTTGTAATTTCCCTGATTCTGCTACATAGTACTACATATTAAATTCTACTACTACATAGCAGTTAAATCCTTACTTATTAGGTAAACACTAAGACTTATTTCATTAGTAATATTTACTTTTTAGCAGGGGGTTATCATATGCCCCCCAACCCCCTGCCAATTAAATTTAACAACTCCGAGATCACAATACAGTGCAGAAATAAACATATTTCATGCACCACGCACCTCAGAATCAGAAATGTCGGCATTTTCACCATTCAGCCTTGTGAAAGATGATAAAGTGAAGTTTCAGTTATTTGAAACTTCAACATTATCATTTCAGTCTTTTAAATGTCGGTCTACTGGTATTTTGTCCTTCTGAAGTAGACCCTACAGAACATGTAATAGAATAAGGCCAAACTACAATATTCATTTGTATTAAAACAAGCATTACTATGGGCTTTATCTAACTTGGATCATACAGTTAATGCATTCATGCCTTCAGAATACAAATGATTCTGATCTGAAGTACAGAAATCCATTCTGATGCAAATATTTATTTTTTTGATATTTCAATATTGCATAAAATAGAGATGTGCAGTAATGAACACACACTGTGGGAGAGATGAAAAAATTATGACATCATAGTTGAAGCCAAAGTAGCTCCATTTCCAGAGAAAATAAATGCAGAACAGATTTAGTTTAGTCACATGTGCAGGAAAATGAAGATTATTTACTGAAGAAGATTTGGAACAAACAGAAAAAAGGCAAGGAGGAAATAGAAACATCCAGCTAAGAGATGGATGAATGTATTGTATAAGAGGAGATATGTGACTATCATGCATGACAGTCAAAGATGATAGAACAGTGGAGCTGAATTGAGAGAGTTTGCAACCGCTGACCTAACTCTCCAACATGTGCAGAAAATGTAAAAAAGGAGGTAAAAGATGATGCTTATGAAGATGATGATCACACAACTGTGAGGAATAATGAGAAGCTTCCTTACCCTCACTGTTGTGAGTCCTTGCCCTTATACACAGACATGTTTCAATGAAATGAGACTCCAGTAAAGATAATCATTGATTCCCACATACGTGTGTGTGTGTGTGTGTGTGTGTGTGTGTGTGTGTGTGTGTGTGTGTGTGTGTGTGTGTGATATATATATATATATATATATATATAAAAACAAAAACAAAACACCCGAATGTCAACATTCACAAAGAAGACAAAAAATAAATACTAATAAAAGATCAACATGGCAGTGTTCATGCTCTGGGAAATAGCCATGCAGCATGCAACTAGAAAACTTAGTTTTTTCAGGGGGCAAGTCCCCTGCATCGTCCATACCTCCTCAGATATTGTACAGTAGTGGGGAAAGGGAATAACCCTAATGCGATAACCTTAAAATCTCAAACAACTGTCGAGCAACTGTTCTGTAGACCAAACTACATCAACAAAACAGCTGTTGGCCATAATGATATATATATATATATATATATATATATATATATATATATATATATATATATATATGGGTCTACTTCAAATGGTCGACAAGCCATTTGATCGACTTTCATTTGGTCGACAATTCATTTGGTCGACAAGCAGTTTTATGTGGGGGACTTTGCCCCCCACACCCCCAATGTGGGGAGCTGTGACCCCACACCCCCCTAACTATATATATATATATCAACGCCAAGGTTGCACAATATTGGGGAGGGGGACAAATCTGCCTGTCGACCAAATGAATTGTCGACCAAATAAAAGTCGATCAAATGGCTTGTCGACCATCTCAGGTAGACCCATATATATATATATATATATATATATATATATATATATATATATATATATATATATATATATATAGGTTCCCTACGTTAGACTGAAAGCTCAGAATATCGACAATCACATCACCGATGCCAGAAGACTGACGGAGCAGATAACCGACAACTTGTAATCCCGACAGCGAAAACATCAACATGCGAAACGTGTGAGTGCGACTCGGTAAGTGTGCGATAGTGAGGGATTTAGGGTTAGGGTGCGTGTAAGGTGTGTGTACGATAGTGAGGGATTTAGGGTTAGGGTGCGTGTAAGGTAAGTGTGCGATAGTAAGGGATTTAGGATTAGGGTGCGGATAAGGTAAGTGTGCGATAGTGAGGGACTTGAGGGTTAGGGTGTGGTTAAGGTAAATGTGCAATAGTGACGGACCTTAGGGTTAGGGTTTGGGTTAAGGTTAGTGCATAGATAGTTGTGTGTAAGGTGTAGTGTAGGTTTTTAGGTTGTTGGTATGCTTGTGTTGTGTGTGTGTTGTGTGGAACAGCAAACTTTTTGTTTTGTTAACTGTCAGATTTGTGGTTTGTCGGGCATGTGAACTTTCGTGTTTTTGCGGTTTCGTTCTTGTGGTGTCGGTGTTGTGGGTGTCGGTGTTCTGTACTGTCGGTTTACTGTAGTAGACCCATATATATAAAAAGGTTACTACATCTATATATTTGCACCAATGACAGGCCTCACATTTAAACATCCCACAATGTGGGCAATGACATTTTAAAGTACTATTTTCCAAAAGTGTTTTTAAATTCCTGCCTTTCCTAAATACTACAAAGGGAGCCTCTCCTACATGTTGTCTAGTCAAATTACCATATAATAAGAAGGACCAATTTTTGAAAATAATTGATCTCAAAAAGGGAGCATTATTATCGTCCACAGCAATAAAGTTATCACCAGAACTACCTAATTCATTATTAGAACCAAAGTTCACAATCACATTTACATTGGAAGGAGGTAAAGGGTATGCTAGACCCTTCTCATAAGCCAGAGAGTCCCTATTAAGTTTCTTGATTTTATTTTCTTTAATTTTAAACTAAGCGTTATCAATCCTAGTGAAAATACATAAAAAATCAAATTTGTAGCGCAAAAAGTCATTGTCAGATCGGATACTAGAGTCCAATAATGCCAATTCACTTTTCAAATTGTCCATCTGTGCACAATAATCTTTTATTAAAAGTTCCATAAACTCAACCCCTTGTCGATCAAACAAACTTAAAAGTTCCTTGTGAAAGTGTGAGTTTGAAACTAACCTAGTAGGAAACTGCCATTTTATAAGTCCCTTTGGGACTTGTTGCCTCTTAATACATTCAGACAAATACTGCACCTCAATTTGCAACTTTTTAAATTTGAACAGTTTGGTGTCATAAACTGTACTGCCCAAATCTCTGTTGTTCCCCAAACGCTCGTTTGTCCTGCTGGAAGGTACATTTGAAGTCCGAAAGCTTGAACAGGGCACAAAAGTAGAACCAGAGGCCCTTGCAAAATGGTTGCCTAGATCCTGTGATCCTAAGGCAAACGCTGATGTCCCAGGCAAAGAAGAATTAGGTAAACCATGAGAGACTGGATTACCGGGACTTCCGGGTCCATGAGGCCAAACAATCGCAACCTGACTGGCCAAACAGTCTACACATTGCGACAGTAGTTCTATTAAGGCAGTCAATTTGCCTAGAGCACCGTTGTCATTGTTAGATGAAGAATCCATAACATTAGGATTAGGATCCATGGTATTAAAAAGTACTTGTGATCCAGGTGCGGAACTAACTTCCATGAACCAAACAAATAAACTCAGAGAAAATGAACAAACTGCAACAAAATGAAGGAAAAAAGGACCACACTAGATACTCAAAACAGTTCTGCCAGGTTTAAATGACTTTGTTTCTATTAAGAGCATCTTGAAATTAAAAGCATTAGTTAGGTAGATTTATGCTTATATATTTTTAATGCTTTTTACTGTATATTCATTAAATTATACAAATGTATTTTTACATGTAATTTTTGGAAGTATTTGTAAGGACTTTTATTATTTATTTTTTGACATATGGTTTATTTTTTATAGGAGTTTGGCACTTTAAAATGAGGCTGTGTTTTTCCAAAGGAAATGACGTTTTCCTAAAGGAAATTATGTTTTTCTAAAGGAAATGATGTCATGATAAGTATTGTATTTAAGTGTACTTGTGTGTCTTAAAATTGTCTGAAGAAGTTTGCTCATTTTAGTAAATGAAAGCGCTTATTAGAACTGTTTTGAGTATCCGGTGTGGTCCTTTTTTCCTTCATTTTGTTGCAGTTTGTTCGTTTTCTCTGAGTTTATTTGTTTGGTTCATGGAAGTTAGTTCCGCACCTGGATCACAAGTACTTTTTAATACCATGGATCCTATGCCTAATGTTATGGATTCTTCATCTAACAATGACAATGGTGCTCTAGGCAAATTGACTGCCTTAATAGAACTACTGTTGCAATGTGTAGACTGTTTGGCCAGTCAGGTTGCGAATGTTTGGCCTCATGGACCCGGAAGTCCCAGTAACCCAGTCTCTCATGGATTAACTAATTCTTCTTCACCTGGGACATCAGCGTTTGCCTTAGGATCGCAGGATTGAGGCAACCATTTTCCAAGGGCCTCTGGTTCTTCTTTTGTGCCCTGTTCAGGCTTTCAGACTTCAAATACACTTTCCAGCAGGATGAATGAGCGTTTGGGGAACAATGGAGATTTGGGCATTACAGTAAGTACGCCATTTATTATTCCACCTCTGGAGGGCTGGTTTAAAGATCCAGCTTGTTTTGTCAATGGGTCCATTCAGCCTGACAGTATTAGAAACTCTGAAATTGGCGAAAATAACTTAATTAACAATTTAAAGGTTTATGACACCAAACTGTTCAAATTTAAAAAGTTGCAAATTGAGGTGCAGTATTTGTCTGAATACATTGAGAGGCAACAAGTCCCAAAGGGACATTGACAGTGGCAGTTTCCTACTGGGTTAGTTTCAAACTCACCCTTTCACAAGGAACTTTTAAGTTTGTTTGATCGACAAGGGGTTGAGTTTATGGAACTTTTAATAAAAGATTATTCCACACAGATGGACAATTTGAAAAGTGAATTGGCATTATTGGACTCTAGTATCCGATCTGACAATGACTTTTTGTGCTACAAATTTGATTTTTTACATATTTTCACTAGTATTGATAATGCTTTGTTTAAAATGAAAGAAAATAAAATCAAGAAACTTAATAGGGACTCTCTGGCTTATGAGAAGGGTCTAGCGTACCCTTTACCTCCTTCCAATGTAAATGTGAATGTGAACTTTGGTTCTAATAATGAATTAGGTGGTTCTGGTGATAACTTTATTGCTGTGGATGATAATAATCGGATGCAAATGAATGATAGTTTGTTAGATGAAGGGTCCCCGGTCAGGAGGAGTGAGAGGCTTGCCAACAAGAATCAAACAATCAAAACAACACTAATACTAATGGTTCACATCAGAATCAGGGTTTTCAGGGACACAGGAAAACAAACATGGGGGACAATTAAATTGTCCACAGCAACAACACCAGTGGAAGAAGAAAACACAGAACAGGAGGAGGAGATAGTTCTTTCTCCTTGTCCCGTAGGACATACTAGTCCTATTAATACACAACAGAGACCAGTTCAGATTTTATTTAACAGTACACAAGACTTTAGAACTTTCAATTATTCTACCTTTGTTCCTGCCCCTTTATTAGTAGGGGTCTTAGCCAAAGGTTCAACCTTTATCCCTTCAACTAGAAGTGACTTAGCAAGAACACCTATTGACCTTAAAACATATACTAGGAAACTGAATTTGAATGTGGTATTTGGGAACAATTCCCGTCTCCCTAAAGAGTTCAGAATTGCAAGTATCTTCAACCCACCCTTACATCCTTCCATTTTATTATTTGAAAGAATTTGTGAGAATGATTTTAGAACACTTTTGACTACTAGGGGAGCCCTTAATGAAAGATTGTGTAATTTAACCCAACCTGAGAAGGATGCTTTGGATGATTTAAGATTTGCTGACATCCGTATTATTAAACCGGATAAAGGGGGTGGGTTGGTGTTTATCGACAACGAAGATTATAATTATAATATGAGTTCTCTGTTGACCAATAGGGCTTATGTAAAGGTTTCCCTCAATGAAATGAATGGAGCATATCAAAAACTTAAAGGCTTCATTAATGATTTGTTTATTGAGGAGCACATTGATGTTGATTTGTTGAACTTTCTCTTTATCCCCTATCCAATCACCCCAACCTTATTTGGCTTACCTAAAATCCACAAAAATTTGGAAAAACCTCCCTTCCATCCCATCATTGATGGGAGGCAGTCTATACCCTATGGATGTGCTAAATTTGTGGATGTCAAACTTAAGGAAGCTTTAAGAAATGAAACCCAGATATGCACTGATTCGTGGGCATTTTTAGATGCCATGAATAATTTTCCTTTTTCTAGGAATCTGAATTTTTTAACAATTGATGTCCATGATTTGTACACTACCATTCCTCAGGAGCTTGGTTGTGAATGGGTCAGGGATTTTTTGTTAGAACAACATTTAGATGGTGCTTCTATAGATTTAATTATTTATTTGTTGGAATTAGTTTTGAGCAATAATTATTTTTTTGTTCAACAGAGAATTTTACTTACAGAAAACTGGTGTAGCCATGGGGTCTCCGTGTGGTGGTACCTTTGCCAACACAGTGATGGCCCACTGGGAAAAACAATTCCTATTTAGGGATCATATTTTCCAAAAAAAAGTTGCATGGTACACCAGTTATTTAGATGATATTTTTATCCTTTGATGAGGTAGTAGGAATTCTGCTGCAGCATTTGTTGAACATATTTCTAAATACACAAATTTCCTTGAATTTATATGGGAATTCAATACTGAACGAATTTGCTTCCTTGATGCTGAATTGATTAAACGTCCTTCATTGGACGGGGTTATTTCTAAAATTTTTAGAAAATCAACATACTCGAACGCATTCCTTCATTTTTCCAGTTGCCACCCTTTTCACCAGAAAAGGGGAGTTGTTAAGGGTCAACTGGTATGGGCTGCAAGAATGGTGACCTTAGAGAATGAATTTTTAGATGAATGCAGGTTATTGAAGGAAATGTTTAGAAAATGTGGCTACCCCATCAATTTAGTGGATGACCTGATAGATGAAGTCTCCTCTAAAAGAGTTTGTGGTATTTTTAAACCATTATTGAGTGTCAAGGATAGTAATATCTTCACTAATTTGGGCTCTTGTAGTCCAGATAATTCATTGGACAATTTGAATGTTACTTGTAACACATCAGGAATTGATTGGGACCGCAGGGATCTTGCCCCCAAACCACCATCTGGGTCCAAGATGTTGATTTAGCAAAGTTGAACTTTATTACTACATTTTCTATAGATGCTCCCTTTTTGAAATCAATTATTTTCAAAAATTGGTCCTTCTTATTAGATGATAATTTGACTAGAAAACATGTAGGAGAGGCTCCCTTTGTAGTATTTAGGAAAGGCAGGAATTTAAAAACACTTTTGGAAAATAGTACTTTAAAATGTCATCCCCCACATTGAGGGATGTTTAAATGTGAGGCCTGCAGTTGGTGCAAATATATAGATGTGATAACCTTTTTTACAATAAATGGTAAAAAATATCACATCAATGATAAATTCAATTGTAACACCAGAGGGGTGGTTTACTTGAGCTCATGTAAACATTGCCCTGTTTTTTTACGTGGGCAAAACTGAAAGACCCCTCAAGAATAGAATTTATGAGCACTTGTATGCCATTGACAAAAAGAATTTGAACAATGCACTTGCAAGGCATATTAATGGGTGTCCCAAACATGAATTCAAGTTCTTAGTTATTGAAAAAATTCCAGATAATTTTAGGGGTGGACCAATGGATTTGAAATTAGAGGAGAAGGAACTGATTTGGCAGTTGAAATTAAATGCCTTAGTTCCACCAGGTTTAAATGACTTTGTTTCTAAGAGCATCTTGAAATTAAAAGCGTTACTTAGATAGATTTATGTTTATATATGTTTAACGCGTTTTACTGTATATTTATTAAATTATACAAATGTATTTTTACATGTAATTTTTGGAAGTATTTGTAAAGACTTTTATTATTTATTTTTTGACATATAGTTTGTTTTTTATAGGAGTTTGGCACTTTAAAATGAGGCTGTGTTTTTCCAAAGGAAATGATGTTTTTCTAAAGGAAATTATGTTTTTCTAAAGGAAATGATGTCATGATAAGTATTGTATTTAAGTGTACTTTTGTGTCTTAAAATTGTCTGAAGAAGTTTGCTCATTTTAGTAAATGAAAGCGCTTATTGGAACTGTTTTGAGTATCCGGTGTGGTCCTTTTTTCCTTCATTCTGTTGCAGTTTGTTCATTTTCTCTGAGTTTATCTGTCTGAACACTTACCTTAACCCGGTCCGTAACCTTCGCTCCACAGTTGAGGAAACAGCGAAGCTGCAGAAACGGCCCACCGTATAATTCCCTAGGAAAGTATTCGATATTCTGCAGCTTCGCTATTTTCAGCATTCAGTGCATAGAGTTTGATATTATAACATTCGAAGTTTTAAGACTTCGATGTTATAATATAGACCTGAAATAAATGTATTGGATTCAGCAGGTAATCTAAACTGTATAGCAAACAGCCAGATATGATGTTACACTTTGAGTAGCTGCATGAGACCTGCCTCAAAATAAAGCATGAAAGAAGGATTAAATAATCTTGAACTGTGCTTGTTCAATTCAGTTTATGGAATATCTTTGTGATATTCCAAGCCATTTTCTGATTCATTAATTTGTTGTTAGGTATTCTTTAAATATTGCATTTGTATATGTAAGTGTTAAGGTACTAGCTGCATAATTTCAGTCATTCTATATGTATCATTAATCACCAGCTACCACATTAATAGCAACTTTAAGATAATACAGAAGCAGCATTTTAACATATGTTAAAAGTCATCCGACTAGCATTATAAGCGTTGGTTACTATTAAAGTGAACTAAAACTTCACAGCAACACAGATAGCAATCAATCCAAACTTCATATTTGCAATTTCTGAGGCTGTATCATGATACTAAATGATGTATTATAGCATGATTCAATTTAACCATGGTTCTGAGCAATGCAAATTGCAATCAGTTAAAGTCATCATATTCTCTAGATATTTTCATTTATTTGCCTGCTTAGAAATTAAAATCTACTCTCTAAATGTGCTTGAAACCTAAACCTATGTTACATATTTCTGTGATTAAATTAGTCACTTTCTTATTCATTTGGTTTTTAATAAGCTAAAGTATTCAGAGCAGAACATATTAAATCATGTTCTTACTTCTTTAAGAAAAATATGTACCCAGCTTTTTACCACTGAGATGAGAGCAAGCAATAACAGACTTGATTGCCCAGTAAAACATACAAAAGTTTTCCTTTCACAGAATCTTCTTAGCTCTTCATTCTTTGCGAGCACGTATCAAAGAATTACACTACACTAGATCCTTCTTTAACATGTCTTGAATTAGCAAATGAAAATAAATTGTATTCTGCTGGATGTTGACAGCTGCTACTGAGATAAAATCCATTATAAATAAGAAGCAAAGAAGGGACATTAGCCTGACTTCTAGATATAGTTTCCACTGTCCTTTATAATGTGTGTGTGCGTGCATGCATGCCTGCATATGCATATATATACATATATATATATATATGTAGTGGGTGACGTCCTCGGCTGGAGGTGGAGCTTTTAGATTCAGAAGTGTACACGTAAAGCTGTCCTAAAGCAGTATGAATTGTAGAGGGTAGCCCCCTCCCTTGCCTAGCTTCCTGTGGTTCCCAAGACCTAACAGCGGCCCATCAGGACCATAAAAGAAAACTAAACCAGAAGCCTCAACTCTTCTTAAAAATCAGGGTAAATACAAAACATTAGTACCCTATTCAGAGAGAACTATACTGTCCTTGTCAAGAACCTGACACTCTATCTTGAGGACTTTAACAATACAAAATTGTATCTTTATAAATTCAGCACTAGTAACTCCATTGTGTTGAATTATACTACTGGAACTGTTACCTTTAAAACCCTGTAAAGTCTCCTGGCGGTGTAGGCCCCCTCCGCCTCCCTCCCTGCCCCCTTATCCCACCGCCCCCAGCATCCCTACTTTTATAGCTACAAATAGTCCCTCCCACTTTCCCTTAACAAATCCAAGGCTCCCTTGTCAAACTCCATAACTCCTCCCACTCCAAGGCCCAACCCTCTAACAAACCCAACACAAAGTCTCTTCCCCACTCGTTACCCACTTCCCTACTTCAGTATGGCAAATTTCACTTATACTATTACCCCCATCATAATTTTACTTCTCATCACCACCTATATCCTAACAATATATGAAAACCAAACTCTTATAGGCATTCCTTTCCCTAAGTGCCACACCAACTCCCAATTTAATCTCCATGACAGTTATATAACACCCTCAATCTACCAGGCCAAATATATATTCCCCAAAATAGTCCTCCCGACACTTCAACACACTAAAATCCCACATAACAAAACTAATCTCAAAATAATATTTAAACTACAAAGACTTTTAGTTTACTTGAAAAACTGTATGAATATCGATGGAGATATCCACCCAAACCCAGGTCCCACCACTATGCCAATCTCTAATACCTATAATTTAACCGAAACCTACTGACTCCTTCTAATATTACACCTGAACCTAAGAAGCATTAACAACAAAATTCACAACCTTCACATGCATCATAGCTAGTCATTCCCTGACATCATGTGTCTAACGAAACATGGCTAAAACCCTCTACTAAGAATGAAGAGATCCTCCCACCCGGTACAATATTCTCAGGGCTGATCACAAAGAAAAAAAAAGGTGGAGGAATAGCTATTATGTTTAAAATAAACTAAACATCCTTAAGAACCAAGTACAACCTCCTATGGAAGCTTTAGAAATGAAACAGATATGCACTGATTCGTGGGCATTTTTAGATGCCATGAATAATTTTCCTTTTTCTAGGAACCTGAATTTTTTAACAATTGATGTCCATGATTTGTACACTACCATTCCTCAGGAGCTTGGTTGTGAATGGGTCAGGGATTTTTTGTTAGAACAACATTTAGATGGTGCTTCCATAGATTTAATTATTTATTTGTTGGAATTAGTTTTGAGCAATAATTATTTTTTGTTCAACAGAGAATTTTACTTACAGAAAACTGGTGTAGCCATGGGGTCTCCGTGTGGTGGTACCTTTGCCAACACAGTGATGGCCCACTGGGAAAAACAATTCCTATTTAGGGATCATATTTTCCAAGAAGTTGCATGGTACACCCGTTATTTAGGTGATATTTTTATCCTTTGGTGAGGTAGTAGGAATTCTGCTGCAGCATTTGTTGAACATATTTCTAAATACACAAATTTCCTTGAATTTACCTGGGAATTCAATACTGAACGAATTTGCTTCCTTGATGTTGAATTGATTAAACGTCCTTCATTGGACGGGGTTATTTCTAAAATTTTTAGAAAATCAACATACTCGAACGCATTCCTTCATTTGTCCAGTTGCCACCCTTTTCACCAGAAAAGGGGAGTTGTTAAGGGTCAACTGGTATGGGCTGCAAGAATGGTGACCTTAGAGAATGATTTTTTTAGATGAATGCAGGTTATTGAAGAAAATGTTTAGTAAACATGGCTACCCCATCAATTTAGTGGATGACCTGCTAGATGAATTCTCCTCTAAAAGAGTTTGTGGTATTTTTAAACCATTATTGAGTGTCAAGGATAGTAATATCTTCACTAATTCGGGCTCTTGTAGTCCGGATAATTCGTTGGACAATTTGAATGTTACTTGTAACACATCAGGAATTGACTGGGACCGTAGGGATCTTGTCCCCAAACAACCATCTGGGTCCTCAGATGTTGATTTAGCAAGGTTGAGCTTTATAACTACATTTTCTACAGATGCTCCCTTTTTGAGATCAATTATTTTCAAAAATTGGTCCTTCTTATTAGATGATAATTTGACTAGACAATATTTAGGAGAGGCTCCCTTTGTAGTATTTAGGAAAGGCAGGGATTTAAAAACACTTTTGGAAAATAGTACTTTAAAATGTCATCCCCCACATTGTGGGATGTTTAAATGTGAGGCCTGCTGTTGGTGCAAATATATAGATGTGGTAACCTTTTTTACAATAAATGGCAAAAAATATCACATCAATGATAAATTCAATTTTAACACCAGAGGGGTGGTTTACTTGAGCTCATGTAAAAATTGCCCTGTTTTTTTACGTGGGCAAAACTGAAAGACCCCTCAAGAATAGAATTTATGAGCACTTGTATGCCATTGACAAAAAGAATTTGAACAATGCACTTGCAAGGCATATTAATGGGTGTCCCAAACATGAATTTAAGTTCTTAGTTATTGAAAAAATTCCAGATAATTTTAGGGGTGGACCAATGGATTTGAAATTAGAGGAGAAGGAACTGATTTGGCAGTTGAAATTAAATGCCTTAGTTCCACCAGGTTTAAATGACTTTGTTTCTAAGAGCATCTTGAAATTAAAAGCGTTACTTAGATAGATTTATGTTTATATATGTTTAACGCGTTTTACTGTATATTTATTAAATCATACAAATGTATTTTTACATGTAATTTTTGGAAGTATTTGTAAAGACTTTTATTATTTATTTTTTGACATATAGTTTGTTTTTTATAGGAGTTTGGCACTTTAAAATGAGGCTGTGTTTTTCCAAAGGAAATGATGTTTTTCTAAAGGAAATTACGTTTTTCTAAAGGAAATGATGTCATGATAAGTATTGTATTTATGTGTACTTTTGTGTCTTAAAATTGTCTGAAGAAGTTTGCTCATTTTAGTAAATGAAAGCGCTTATTGGAACTGTTTTGAGTATCCGGTGTGGTCCTTTTTTCCTTCATTCTGTTGCAGTTTGTTCATTTTCTCTGAGTTTATCTGTTTGAACACTTACCTTAACCCGGTCCGTAACCTTCGCTCCACAGTTGAGGAAACAGCGAAGCTGCAGAAACGGCCCACCGTATAATTCCCTAGGAAAGTATTCGATATTCTGCAGCTTCGCTATTTTCAGCATTCAGTGCATAGAGTTCGATATTATAACATTCAAAGTTTTAAGACTTCGATGTTATAATATAGACCTGAAATAAATGTATTGGATTCAGCAGGTAATCTAAACTGTATAGCAAACAGCCAGATATGATGTTATACTTTGAGTAGCTGCATGAGACCTGCCTCAAAATAAAGCATGAAAGAAGGATTAAATAATCTTGAACTGTGCTTGTTCAATTCAGTTTATGGAATATCTTTGTGATATTCCAAGCCATTTTCTGATTCATTAATTTGTTGTTAGGTATTCTTTAAATATTGCATTTGTATATGTAAGTGTTAAGGTACTAGCTGCATAATTTCAGTCATTCTAAATGTATCATTAATCACCAGCTACCACATTAATAGCAACTTTAAGATAATACAGAAGCAGCATTTTAACATATGTTAAAAGTCATCCGACTAGCATTATAAGCGTTGGTTACTATTAAAGTGAACTAAAACTTCACAGCAACACAGATAGCAATCAATCCAAACTTCATATTTGCAATTTCTGAGGCTGTATCATGATACTAAATGCTGTATTATAGCATGATTCAATTTAACCATGGTTCTGAGCAATGCAAATTGCAATCAGTTAAAGTCATCATATTCTCTAGATATTTTCATTTATTTGCCTGCTTAGAAATTAAAATCTACTCTCTAAATGTGCTTGAAACCTAAACCTATGTTACATATTTCTGTGATTAAATTAGTCACTTTCTTATTCATTTGGTTTTTAATAAGCTAAAGTATTCAGAGCAGAACATATTACATCATGTTCTTACTTCTTTAAGAAAAATATGTACCCAGCTTTTTACCACTGAGATGAGAGCAAGCAATAACAGACTTGATTGCCCAGTAAAACATACAAAAGTTTTCCTTTCACAGAATCTTCTTAGCTCTTCATTCTTTGCGAGCACGTATCAAAGAATTACACTACACTAGATCCTTCTTTAACATGTCTTGAATTAGCAAATGAAAATAAATTGTATTCTGCTGGATGTTGACAGCTGCTACTGAGATAAAATCCATTATAAATAAGAAGCAAAGAAGGGACATTAGCCTGACTTCTAGATATAGTTTCCACTGTCCTTTATAATGTGTGTGTGTGTGCATGCATGCCTGCATATGCATATATATATATACATATATATATATATCTATATATATATATATATATATATATATATATATATATATACATATATATATATATATATATGTGTATATATATATATATATATATATATATATATATGGGTTCATGTCAAACCCACGACATGTTCAAATATCAAAAGTCACTACACCGACACGAAACCATCGACATTTCAAAACATCGACAGTACAGGTATACGAAAGGACAGAGCTAACATGGGTCCTGCAAGGGGGAAGTAAAGGATATGATATGATACTGTACCCATACTACTTCCCCCTTGCAGGACCCATGTTAGCGCTATATATATATATATATGTGTGTGTGTGTGTGTGTGTGTGTGTGTGTGTGTGTGTGTGTGTGTGTGTGTGTGTGTGTGTGTGTGTGTTTGTGTGTGTGTGTGTGTCTGAATTTACAGTGCAACATTATTATGCTGTCCTAATGTCATTCATAAGAAAAATCTCATGCCATGGAATAGATCTTGTGTGTCATGGAATGATGACCTAAAGCCATAAGAGAGCCACAGTACCCCTGACACACTGACACAAGACCCAATAAATGGTTCTATTTCACTGTACACTATTACTACCCCAAGCACTTAAGCCTTATATAAATGCACCCCCTCCCAGTCATACACAATCTGCAGAGCCAGTACCACTGGATTACTAGCTGGTCCTGACAGAGTAACAACTGGATACCAATGGTAGACTACAAAATGATGCTGTATTTGTTAGCACAAGGACACCCTCCCCAGTCACTGCGTTGCTCAGCACATGTTGTTGAGCAACATACTATCATCAGGATAATAAATAAAACAGCACCTCTGATCCATGAACAGATAATTCTTCCTAGTGGTGAACTCTCTTGCTCTACATGAAATTTGCTATGATGCATTAACTGAGCAGCCCCTGCAGCAATGAGAGATCACATAGCTTCAGATCCCTATATTACTATAATGTGGTTATGACCACCTGTCCGCCATCATACATAACAAATATGATTATTTTATGAATCACAGTTATTGTGGATATCAGGCCACAGTACTGTTAAATAAGTCAGCAGGGGAAGAGAATGTATCTGCTGTTTCATCTTTCTGTTGTGTAGCACTATCAAGATGTGCACAATTGTTACCTGTTTCCAGGTACAGGAGTGCCTGATATGCTAATGAGTACCAGGCTTTCCTGCACAACTCTCAAGAAAATGGAACTATGACTGTGCACCTCTGGGACTACCAAATTCACATATGTGAGTCATAATAGTCTCTGGTGGCATACCAAACACAGCAAACATCATGGTTATATGGATCTGTGCACTATGTTCTTGAAATCTAGGACCCATGCTGAAGCAAGTTACCGAATATGAAGGTATGGATCTGTGTAATATGTTCATAAATCCAAGGACCCGTGGTGAAACAAGTTACTGATTATAGAGGCATAGATCTGAGCACTTTGCTCATGAATCCAAGGATTCATGCTGAAGTAGGTTACTGAATATAAATCAGATTTAACTACCTGTCAATGCATATTCTATACCTCATTTGCCAGATGTCTACATTTCAAAAAAGACAGAACCACTATGCTGCCCAAAAGTCTATTAAAGTGTTCTTAAGTGATAAAAGGCTTTAACTATTAAATATTAACTGGGTATTATATAATAATTTAAAGACTGGTTTAAATGTGTAATTCCACTTAGACAATGGTGGTCTTCTGTTTGGCTAATTATAATGGGAACAAGTTCTACTACAAGATGCAGAACATTGTGTATTAGATATATATATATATATATATATATATATATATATATATATCAGCGTAAGTTTTGTTGGATGTAGGTTGTTTATCTCACCTCTGATATCAGGGCTTTTATGATTGTAAGTGTATGTTCTATTTAACTTGCTTATTTACACTGTTCCATACATGTTCTTGCCTTTGTACTTTAGAGTATTTCATGTGCTTTGTATTATATATGTATACATTTGTTTGTACTTTGGCAGCCTGGTTATGGCTGAAAAGGTTCCTTGGACTAATCCAGCCACTGATTAGGTTAACAGCCACAAATAAAGTAACTAAATAAAATAAACAAGTAAATGAATAATAAGTATTTAACATAGTGGTACATCTATGCAGGAGCAGGGAATACAAACTTATTTTAAGTGATCATTAATTGTATAAACTATTTCACTGTTTATTCCTGTTTATAAAAAAGCTGATAACACAGGGTACTTAAGTAGTTTTCATTGTTATAGCATGACAAGCAATATACAGATTTGGGGAAGCAAATTAAAAATGAAAAGTATTTGCAAAGAAACATGATCTTTTTTTACAAAGACTGAATAGGCCCCCACGAAAATAAAGTCAGCAATGAATTAATATTTTTTGTCAAATACTTTCTTGCTCACCAGGTCATGAAGAAATAGGCGAACAGTGTGGGTTCTTGTTCAAGCAACTTTATTATTTACAAACAAATCATAAATGAAGCTAAGTAATTTTAACTTGTATACAAACTAGCTATAATGCACATAGATGCTAACACTCTGGCTGCTCCTTCAAAATGATACTGAAGATAACACATGCTTGGAACTTATATGCGCACACAAACAAGTGCATAGGTGTGTTCATAGCTTCATAGGTGTGTACTAGGCTAATGGCCATGGAGCCTTTACAAGCCTAGCCAAAAAAAATTTTCCTGGCACTGTGCCACCTGATTTAGTTCACAGTGACTGTCCCGTAGGGAAACTGGAGTGATCCCTGGGGTGAACTTTCTGTTACCCATCCACTCGTTCAGATTTCTCTTGAAGAGGGGCAGTGAGGAGCTCTGCTTGACATGAATGGGAAGCTTATTCCAGAGTATGGGCAGTCTTTGGTAGATAAACCTCTCCTTCCAGTATGTTCTGTTGATTGTGGTAGTGAGGTTGCGGTCTCTGGAGCATGTGGTGCGGGAGGATTGGGATTTCTTTAGGTGCAGCATTTCAAGTAGGGCTGGGTCAGACATGCCTTTGTAAGTCAAGCAGAGATCACCTCTGAGTAGACGATAAGAGACTGAGAACAGCTGAAGCTTCTTGAGTCTGTCTGTGCAGGACACGTGTTTAAGGCCTAGGATCCTTTCTGTGTGGTACTTTTATAGCCTCTCCAGCTGTTGTAGGTTTCTGGTCAGGTACATGCCAAATGAGGCATTATTTTCGATGATTGGTCTAATGAGGGATGAGTAGAGAGGGATGATGACCTATTTCTTTCTGGATGCGAACCCTTTGGTTATAAGATGTGCCACACAGAAGGACATTCTGACCACAGTGGCAATGTGGTGGTAGAAGGTGAGGTGGTTGTTGACCAGGGTGCCCAGATACCTTATGGCCCCTTCAATATTTAGTGGGCTCCCATCAACATGGTAATTTGTGGGAGTTGAGTTTTTTCCAAAGGGAATGATAACACATTTTTTGGCATTAAGCTTAAGGCCATGGTTCCAACACCAGTCATCAGTCTCAGAGAGGCCCTTTTGTAGGATGTCTGCATCACTTAGGGAGTTGATAATGACTCCTAGCTTGGAGTCATCAGTAAACTTGTTCAGCCTGAATCCCTCTGTGTTGGCCTGGACTTCTGAGTAGATGCCAAATAAGAGAAGGCCCAGGACCAAGTCCTGTGGGACTCCACTTGTGACTGGTTGACAGTCTGATTTGGAATCCACAACTTTCACTCTGTGGGTCTTATCTGTGAGCCAATTTGCAACCCATTTAGTGATATAAGGATTGATGCCTAGTTTGGTGAGTTATCAATGATACCCAAGTGGGGAATGGTATCAAAGATCTTGGCCAGGTCAAGGTAGGCTGTATGCACTGCCTTACCCTCATCCACAGTCTTGGTGACTGCCTCAAAGAAGTCAAACTGGTTCAACAGGCAGGATCTGCCCTTAATGAAGCCAAACTGTGTGGGGTCAAGAGTTTGGAGATTGCTTATATCTTTATTGAGTAGGTCCATGATGATCCGCTCCATAGATTTGCATACCAGACTCATCAGGCAAATGGGGCAGTGGTTCCCAGGGTTTGTAGTTGCCCCCGCCCCTTGTGGGGAGGGATGACTGTAGCAGTGTGCCATTTGTAGGGAACAAAGCCTGAGGTAAGGCTGTGATTGAACAGGGTACACAGGTGTGGTGCCAGTTCATTTTGTAATTCATGTAGGACGCAGCCAGGGATATTATCAGGTCCCATGGATTCTGTATTCTTGGCTTTGGACAATGCAGCTTTTACCTGTGCTGCAGAAATGATGGGTACCAGGATTTCTTCTAGTATTGTGATAGGGCCTTTGGGGAGGGAGAGAGGCAAAGTTGGTACTGAATCTGTCGGCCAGTATGTTGGCTATATCTGTTGGCTCAGTATAGGAGGTATCATTGTGCAATAACTCACAGCAAACCTGGGTATTGCCTTGGAGATTCTTGATATGACCATAGAAGACTTTGTGATTGTTTTTGGTATCAGCCACAATTCTGCCTTCATAGCTGGCTTTAGAGGATTTGAGAAGGGATCTCAAATTTTTGCTGAGTCTGGCAAGGGAGTTTTTCCAGTCTTATGACTTCAGTTTTTCTGAAACAGTTTCTTCCTTCTGTTGTAGAGTTTATTGATGGCTGGGGCCCACCAGATTGGCTTCCTTTTTTGTAGGCATCTTGGTAATATTTGGTATGGTATGTTCCATGCTTTTGTGTATTTGCTCATACAGTGCATTGATGTATGATTCAGCAGTCATGCAGCTATTTTCCATTGGCATGGGTGCTGAGAAGTTAACCACCTCTGTTTTTAGGAGCACAAAGTCAGCTTTGGAGAAGTTTTTCAGGGTAGTCACATTAGCAGTGGGTGTAGGTGAGATGGAGATTTCCATGGTGATCAGTTTGTGGTCAGATTTAACCAGGGAGGAGTTGATTATAAATGTGGAGCAATGGTCTCCCATGTTGGTGATAACCAGCTCGAGAATGTTGCTTCTTCTAGTGGGGGTCACAATGAGCTGGTCCAGGGTGTTGGAATTGATAAATTCCAGGAAGCATTGGGCCTGTACATTGGTACTAGAATAGTTTTCCCAGTTGATGGAAGGGTAGTTGAAGTCACCCAGTATGAGAGAATTGTGCTGGACCTTGATAGATTCCAGGGTGCTTAGGAAATTGGAGTGAGAGTCAAGGAACATGGTTGGGGTTCTGTAGCAGGCTATGACTTGTATTGCCATCTTATCTAGTTTTAATTGTACCTGAAGTATCTTGGCTGCATTATGCTGGGCTACCGGTCTAGAGTTGTGTGTACCCTTTATGAATATGGAGACACCACCACCTTTGGAGCTTCCAGACTTATTCTGGGGATGAAAGGTATGGAATGAGTTGTAGCCTGGGAGTGCAGGGGTGCTTTCTGCCTCTTTAAACCAGGTCTCCATTACACCACATATGTCGACATTCTCCATTTTGAGGAGAGCTTTGAACGAGTGCATCTTGAGATTTAGACTTCTAGCATTGAGCAGCATGACCCTCAGATTACATTTGTTTGTAGATGTTATGGTGGAATTTTGGTTTTTGGAAAACTGCCTAAAAAAGCACTATAGGGGTGGCAAGAGCCTTAGCCAGTAGCTGGAATCCCAGGGGAGACAGATGCAGGCCATCTCTGGAAACGCATTGAAGTCTGTAGATCATGTCATCCCAGGCAGACAGATACTGGATCCCCTTAGAATGACACCAGAAACTTAGCCAATTGCTGAAGTCAATAATTTTCTGCTCCTATTGTGGTATCATTCTGAGTGACAGTAGAACACTGCTCAGGGCTAGGGTCATACCTGCCTGGGCCACATAATCTGAGAAATGCTTCTTAAAGGTACAGCACACCTGTCATTCTGCATCCTCCCTCTTTGAGAAATGAGTCAGGCATTGTCACTGGTATTAATAAATTTGCAATTTACACAGGAATACTTTTCATCATGCAATTATACAAAGCGAGGTACATCTATACAACTATGTTTAAGTTGCTGTGTATTTCACACTAGTCTTTGAGATGTCACCATATCTTGTGACATAAAATGTGAGATCTGGTTTAGCAACTGGAATATTCTCTGTCAACTGTTCAATCTTAGGAACCATGGAACCATCTACTGGAATGGTATCAGGAGTCAAGACACATTCTGGACCAGTAATATCATCTGGAATGCTCTAGGAGTTAGAGTCTTTGTCATAGGAACAATGCTTTGAGGTTGGTTCTGCTACAGGAAGAAGATGCCTGCGATTTCTCCTATACTCCACATCATTGGATTTAACAAAATAGGATCTCGGCTCCACACATATACTCATTACTTGACCAATCCAGTCAAATTCTTTTGCAGTTTGTATCCTCACTGTCTCTCCTTCTTTCAATGGGTGAAATCTACTCAATTTGTCATAGCTGGACTTTTGAGAAGAAAGCTTTTTGAATAACTGGGCTTTAATGACTTTGTTGTATTTACCTTTAGGCCTCAATAAACTAAAACTGATAGGCAATGTTGTTCTGGTTTCCCTGGATAAAAGTCTCTGAGCAGACGAGCCAAGTATATCATCATGCAGTATGTTTCTGAGACTGAGTAAATTAAAAAAAAAACATTGGTATTATCATGCTTTGACTTCTCAAGTATTGCTTTGCACTCTGTACTGCACAATTAGCAAGTCCATTTGATTGCAAATACTCTGGACTACTAGTAACATGTGCAAAGTCCCATTCACTTGCAAATTTCTGAAACAATTGACTGGTAAATTGGGTACCATTGTCAGAGAGTAATTTCTGTGGACTGCCGTGGACCGAGAAATGGTGTTTCAACTTAGTAATGACTGTAGTAGAAGTTAAATTAGGTAGTAGATTGATCTCAAACCAATTAGAGTAAGAGTCTACTAGTACTAAGTAATTTTGATTGTTCCACTGGAATATGTCATTAGCTACTATTGACCAAGGTAGTTCAGGAATTTGACTTAGCTGAAGTGCTCTTTTTGCAAATGCAGTTTATTACTATTACATACTGAACAGAAAGAAAGTACTCTATCAATGTCTTTTGCTAGAGAAGTCCAAAACACAAGTCTTCTTGCCCTTCTCTTAGTAGATTTCAAACTTGGGGGACCACAATGCAAAATCAGGATATAGTCTTGGTGCAAGGAATCAAGAACAACAATTTTAGAACCTTTGAAAATAATGCCATCTTCCATCAACATCTTATCTCTGTAAGGAAAGTAAGTTTGCACATCGGATTGTACACTAGATTGCTTTGACGGTCATCCAACACTGATGTAGTGATTGAGCTTTTGCAAAGCTGGATCAGTCATTGTATGATCACATAGCTCATCAACTCTTGTGGAAGAAAAAAATGTGCACTTCCATGACATCAAAGTCAAAATTTTCTGCATCAAGCTGCTCCGTTGTAGTTCTGGGTGATTTGGATAAGGTATCATCCAGATAAAGAAGTTTGTCTTTCATATAGACCATTTTAAAGTTGTACTTTTGCAATTTAAGCATCATTCTTTGTAATCTCACTGGAGCTGAATGCATTAGCTTCTTTAAATAGTAACCAAAGGTTGATAATCAGTTTGGATATCTCGACTATAGGTATAATCATGAAATTTGGAACATGCCAACACTATTGCCAAAAGTTTCTTTTCAATTTGAACATACTGCATCTCAGTCTGGGCAAGTGTTTTAGATGTGTAGGTAACTGGCCTGCCTTCTTGAAGAATAACTGCAACTAAACCAAATTTTGAAGCATCACAGGAAAGAGTTACTGGTTTGTTGATATCATAGTACCTCAATGTTGGTGGGGTAGCAATTTTCTGCTTAAGAACTTCAAATGCTTTCTTGTGCTGTTGTAGCCATGACCATGTAACATTTTTACATGTGAGCTCTCTCAAAGGCACTGTCATTTCACTGTAGTCTGGTATAAACTTGCCTAAATAGTTGACTATACCAAGAAAATGCTGTAGACCTTGCACATTATCTGGTGCTGGCATTTCAAGAATGGCTGCTTGCTTGGACGGCTCTGGTCTCAAGCAAGTACTTGTAAATAAATGACCTACATATGTAACTTCTGGTAGTTTGCATTTGCACTTCAGATGATTGAGCTTTAAGTTCACTTCACGTGCCCTGTCTAGAACTGTCTTAAGATTTCTGTCATGCTCTGCCTCACCATTCATCATCATCATTGTCATCAGCTCCTTTTTTCCCATTTTTGTCTACATGGAGTCAGGGTATTGTGTTAACTGTCACCAACTCACTCGATTCAGTGCCACACTCCTGCCTTCTTCAACACTCATGCCTGACTGTCACAGATCTTCTTTCACACAGTCCATCCACCTCTTTGCTGGCACACTTGCTGCCTCTTACCTTCTTCCTGTCTGTCCCAAATCTTCCTTACCAGATTGTCTTCTACTTTTCTGCACATGTCAAAACCACTGTAATCTGTTCTCTTTGATCTTTTCTGCAATTGGAGCTACTTTGGCTTCTGCTCTCATGTCTTCATTTCTTGGTCTGTCCCACAGTGTGCATCCTACCACCCTTCTCAGGCACTTAATTTCCATCACCTCTAGCTTCTTCAGCTGTTCTGCCTTTACTGTGCAGGTTTGTGTACCATACAGTAGTACTGGTTGCAGCACTGTCTTGTACACCTTACTTTTCAGCTTCTTCGGCATTCTTCCGTCATAGACTACACCTGACAGTCTATGGCAGTTGGTTGCAGCCCCTCTGATTCTGGCTTTGACCTCTTCATTCAGACTTCCCTTCTCCTCAACCACCCCTTCCAGATACTTGAAGCTGTTTCCCTGTTCCACTATCTTCCCTTCTATCTCTATTCTAAGCTTATTCTGATTTCCACAATTTGCTGCCTTTACCACCGTCATATTTGTGCTTAGTTTCATCCCATGTGCCTTCAGTTTTGCATTCCCTTCTCCTATCCTTTGCTGAAGTTCAAGCTCAGTCTGCCTGTAATGCCACATCATCTGCATACAGCAGCTTTGTTGATCTGTCCCCTCCAACCTGTTTGCTAATGTAGTTCATCACCAGTATGAACAGCAGTGGGCTCAGAGCTAAACCCTGGTGTACACCCACTCCCACTGGGAACCCTTCTGTGAAGCTGAACACTGTTCGCACTTGAGTCATTGGGTCCTTGTACATGGCGTGCAGCAATTCTACCAATGTTTCTGGGACTTAAAACCACCACAGTACTGCCCAGAGCAGCTTTCTTGGGACCTTGTAATATGCTTTCTCCAAGTTTAGGAATGCTCAGTTAGACTCTCTCCTCATCTCTAGCTTCTTCTCAAGTATCTCTCTCACTGCAAACATCAGGTCAGTTGTGCTGCATCCTGATCTGAATCCGAACTGCTCATCTCCCATCTTACATTCTACTACCCTGTGTATCCATTTATCACTCACCCTCTCCAGAACTTTCATGCAGTGTGATAGAGTTTGATGCCTCTGTACTGCCCACAGTTGTGGATGACCCCGATGTTCTTGTACACTGGCATGAGTATGCTTATTCTCCAGTCAACTGGGATATGTCTTTCTCTTCACACTGCTATTAGTACCCTCAGGAGCCATTTCTCCTCTATCTCACCTAGCATATTTATCGTATCTGCTGTGACCTCATCTTAGCCTGCTGATTTCCCTGACTTCATTTGCCTTATTGCTATTCTTGCTTCTTCTAGGGCGGGCTCCTCTTCTTCTCTCATTGCAGGCTGTGTCGAGGGCAGTACAGCTTCTGTGGGGTTTTCTTCATTCAGAAGCTGCTGGCAATACTCCTTCCATCTGTGTTTGATGTTCTGCGGCCAGATGAGCAGATTGTTGTTGGCATCCCTTATGATGGATGTCTGACTATCTTCTTTACCTTTCTGTCTTTGCCTTGCAATCTGATAGAGTTTCTTTGTGAAGTTGATAGAGTGCCTCTGATGCCCTATTCTTTGCTTTTGCAACTTCTTTCTTAGCTTCTTTGTTAGCCAACCAGTAGTCCTTCCTAGCCTGGTCAGTCTTTACTATCTCCCACTTCTTCCTGCACTCTTTCTTTCTCATATTCTTTTCTGTCTGTCCCGATATGTGCATTCAAGTCACCCATTATCAAAATCAATTCATGTTGTCCTGCTTTATCTAGTACGTCTTGCAACTGCTGTCTGAATGCACTCTTTTCCTCACTATCACAAATCCTGCTCTGGGACATAGGCTGAAATAATAAATACTGCCCTACCATTCCACTGGAGTCTGATTGCCATGAGTTTGTCCTAAATTCTAATAATATCCCTCACTGCCTTCTGAAGCCACTCTCTCACAACAATTCCTACACCATTTCTAGCCTGTCCCCCACCTGAGTAGTAGAGTCTGGATCCCAAGCCAAGTGGCTTTGCTGTTCTGCTCTTCCATCTCATCTCTTGGATATATAGGATGTCCAGCCTCCTCTGTATCTTCATGTCATTCACTTCCAAGCAGCATTCTGATGTCAGTGAGTCTACATTAAGCATAGCAATTCTCAGTTCATGTTTGGCAGCTTGGGTGGTTTTATGTCAGCTTTCGCTCAACAGAGCTATCCCAGGTAGTTCAGGCTGGGCAACTAGACACTGGCTGGCCAGTAGCTTATTGGCCCAGGGCTGCTGGGCTTTATCGCAGAAACACACTGGCCAATAGGGGCACATCTACCCATCCCACCATTAGCATGAGTCCCTGGCGTGGGTCAGAGTAGATGAGATCCTCAACCCGCTTATCACTAGTAACTACTCATGCCCATTTTGGTGAAATTAGTCAACATGACCAAATCACCTAAAGCTATATTTTACACCATGGAGTGGCTAGCCCTGCCATGGTGTGCAATGTGCGATCCATGTTCTCCTATCTTGTGGATACTGTGCACCACAGTAAATTTCCAAAGCAGATGGTCTGTACAACTCTTCCTCCTATAGGGTACCATGTAGAGTCTGTGCTGCTGCCCACAGCTCCATTCATTGATGAGTTTGTGATGGAAACACTCAGCATGTTTTTTGGACATGGGGGAACCCCACAGAAACACAGGGAGAAAGTGCAAACTCCAAATAGGCATTGGTCAGAGGTCAGGATCACATCTTGTACCTTGTGCATGGGAGGTGAATACTTTAACTACTATGCCAGCCAGTCTGAGCCCCTCACCATTGCCTCCAACCAATAAATCATCTACTATTATGGCACAAGGGTAGCCAGAAAAAAATTGCTGCATTGCACACTGAAAGACTTCACTTGCAGAATGTATTCCAAATTGCATCCTGAGGAATCTATATCTTCCAAATTGGGTACTGAATGCAGTCAGTAGTGAAGATTTGCGATCAAGCACCAGTTGCTAAAATGAAATGTTTGCATCCAAGACAGAAAAAACAGTGGCATTCGGTATCAGGGTTTGACTTCATCGACTGTATGCATAGGATGATGTCATCTCTTCAATGCTTTGTTCAAATCTGCTGGATCAGTGCATATTCTGATTTCATCTGAGCCTTTTTTATGAGCTCCTACCATGGACGACACCCATTCAGTAGGTTCTATAACAGGACAAATTAGACCTTGTTGCACCATTTTATCCAGCTGAGCTTTGACTTTATGCTACATAGCTATAGGAACTCTTCTTGCGGGTGTAACCACTGAACTGATCTCCAAGTCTAGATTCATAGAATATACCACTGGAAGCTTGCCCAACTTGTCATCGAAAACATCAGCATACTCTGAAAAAATAGTGTTAGTGAAGCTGGAACTGGGACGTGCTTATTTGATGAACGTCTTTGGTAAAAGAAAGCAGGTTCATTCTCAAACTATCCCTGAGACCCAATAATGACTGCACAGGTCTTCAAACCACATAGAATAATAGGCTATAACAGTTCTTGGCCACATATTTATTTTATTTTACATTTGTTGACCGGGCTAGTCTGGCTGGATACATGTCCATTTTCAGCAGAGGCCCGAGGAGAAAAGCTCCACTAAATACTAAGTACATTACATAAACAAATCATTACTTTAAAAAATATCAAAAATTGGAGTTATATCAACCTAATGACTGAAAGATCATTTCAAAAGAGAGACAAGTTTCCAATATGAAGTTTGTTGCATAACATGAAGGTATTATTGAGCCATCAGTTCATAAGCAACAAGTTTCGCACAACTAGTCACATTTAGTTGTTCACCAGCTTTACACTTTGAACCAGTGTCTACTCTGAGTTTGGTGGATTTACCATTGATCTGAACAGTACAAAACACTTAATTTCTTGCCAATAAATCTATTTTATCAATCTTTTCACCAATCACTGACACACCATCTGCATAGAAAGTGGACTGCTGCAGGTTTACTTGATCAACTTGCGTTTTTGAGTGACCCTTCTTTGTGACTGTGTGAGGTCTACTTGATTTATAAAATCTTTGAAAATGGTTCCATTTCTTACATTTGTGGCATTGCTGACTAAATGCTATGCACTTTACTCATTTGGACTTTTTGTTGGCACCACAATTGTGACAGTTAACAATAAAGCTTGATTTGGGTTTTGCTGATTCACCCTTATACTGTACTGAGCAGCATCCATTCTCCACTGGATAACCCTGGTTCTGCACTGAGCATGCTGCTTAAACTGAACTGGTCTTGGAATTTGCTAGAAGACTCTGGGTTTTACCTGGAAGCCCTTCAGGGGCTGCTGCTGGCATGTGCTTAAGGCCTGCTTTTGCCTGTCACATGCTGCATCCTGTCTACATTAGCTCTGGACCATATTGAAACCATGCTCTTATCACTAGCAAGCATACTTCTGGTCCTTTCTGCAACTTCATGGCTCTGGCAAATCTCAATGGCTTTGCTCAGCGTCAAATCACTGTCACAAAGCAAAATTTTTCTCACAGCAGCATTATTAATACCACACATGAGTCTGTCCCTTATTAACTCATCTTTTAAATCACCAAACTGACATGTTTTAGCCTTGTTTCTTAGGTCAGTAATGTGAGCTGCAAAAGTTTCCACTTGCTTTTAATCCCTCGTGTAAAACAAATGCTTCTCTAATGTAACATTAGTCTGGGGGTTACACATTTCTCTGAATTTGCACTTCAGACACTAGTGGTCTTCCCTTGATTCAGCCTGAACAACAATTCGTACACTGCTGGTGAATATACAAATGAATGCTCCCTTTCAATGGCCTCTGACCCTGCTAGGTTTAGCAAAATGAATGCCTTGGTGCATGCATGCTTATCAGAATAAGCTGCTTGCATAAATATATCATACTCTTGCTCAAATGTTCTCCAATTTTCTGCAAAATTCTGATCAAATGCAAGTGGTTGTGGCTTGCAAAATCCATCTGCCATATTAACATATCTTAGCAAAGACTTTTTCAAATATGTACGAACACACACACACTGATACATACACATACACATGTGCTTGAAATTTATGCCAGTACATGCAACAGCATGATAAGCCTCTGTATAACTGAACTTTATGAAATAAGTCTCCTGGGCACTATAATAATCTGAAATCACTTTACTGTAAAAGCCACCTGTCTTGAAATTATTTTACTGTATGATCCATTTATCTTGAAATCATTTGACTGTAAAAGTAATTGATCATCATTATAAGAAACCTTTCAAGCAACTGCATAGTGCGAATAGACTGGGCAATGAAAGCTGAGGGCTAGAAACATTTTGAGACAATTGTACTTTATGAATAAACTATTTTGAAGTAATTGCAGTTAGCGATTAAACTGTTTCAAAGTAATTATACTTTGCAAATGAACTGGGAAGAAGTTCAGAGTGCGAAACACTTCAAAATAACTGCACTTTGCAAACAACAGAACACAGCACACTGA
>NC_056745.1:596641064-596698564 GCF_019279795.1 Protopterus annectens
CTCATACCTTTACATTGGCCCTAACTTCACAAGTTTGCACTGTAGCACTCCTTATGTACCATTGCCTGCAAGCTAGTGACTGCTTGCTGCACTACTTCGAACAAGGTTAGACTGAACAGATCCATTGTAATCACTGGCACATATGCTGCATCATCTCTCTACAGTTGTAAATAACTTTTGCTTACATAATCTTTTAGCATGTCCCAGACACTCTTCTAGACACTTCCATGACTAATCTCCAATTCACTGATTTCTTACTGTAACAGAAACACAGCTCATAACATTTTCTGAATAATTTTCTAGAAATTCAGCTTTCTGGCATTTTTAATTTATTCACAGTTGTTAATCGGCTAGGAAAACTGGCTCATGCAGCTTCTTCACTCATGACAACAGCCAATAGACATTCACAATTACACACAGGTAACAACACTGAAAGTGTGAATTGCTACAACAGTCAGAATATCTCACACCATCTGCCATTATTTAGGATATTATAGCCATACTCGAATCCCTACATATAAGGAATTTGCATACTGCATCTTGTTCTTCCACATCTGTGTACCCTAAGCAGCACTAATAACTCCGTTTGTGTTCTGAAAAGAGCTGAGAGTTCCTGCTACTTCCTTTAGTATTTCTAACTTTTTATGTATTATGCCTCAAAGAAAGATTACCATCTCATAGACTATAATTGCTACTGGAAAACATGAAATATCATAGTCATTCAGAAGACCTGTCTTAACAGTGCCAATGATTTCAAGACTGTAATGTATAATCTTGATTTTATATTTCAATTTGAATAGAGAAATATCCCATTTCTGTTTGCTGTATTGTACCAAAAATATTTATTATACCATGACCCCCCCCCAAAACGTGCACGCTGATTGGCCAGCATGCACATTGTAAATCGAGTTATACTAATGGAAAAAGGTCCAGTCGCCCGGACTTTTTTCCATTAGTATAACTCTACTTTTAAAACACTGTCTCGCTATGTTAAATGGGTTTAACATAGTGAGACAGCTTTAAAATAAGCAACGTAGATCTCCGTTGCTTATTTTAAAGCTGTCTCGCTATGCTAAACCCATTTAACATAGCGAGACAGGTTTTAAAAAAAAAGCAATGGAGAAAGCAAGATCTCCGTTGCTTTTTACTGTTTCGCTATGTTAAATGGGTTTAACATAGCGAGACAGTTTTAAAATAAGCAACGGAGATGTCCGTTGCTTATTTTAAAACTGTCTCACTATGTTAAACCCATTTAACATAGCAAAAACAGTAAAAGAAAAGCAACGGAGATCTTGCTTTCTCCGTTGCTTTTGCCCACAGCTCTGATGTACTGCACAGGCGCGCAGTACATCAGAACTGCCGCAGATGCCAGACATCTGCGGAAGGGCAGTAAACAGGCATTATACTATGCCATTATTTAAGAAAAGTAATAGTTTCTTTTCTTAAATAATGTCATGGTATAATAGCAATAACCCACTTCTGGGTGTGGGTAATGCTGTATTTACCCACGGTTGGCTTTGTTTGGTCCCAAGGGCGAACGTAAATCCAGCATTACCCACACCCAGGCGTGGGTTATTCATAGATTCATATATTAGTATTAAGCTAACTGCTCTTGCGAGCCATTTTAAGCCTAGCCAATTATCCCTTGTGAGACTCAAACCCTGCACCTTGTGTTTGTAAGGCACACACCTTAACCATTAGGCCACCCTCCCAACCTGTTGCTCTGTTATTGCTATAATATTTTGAAGCTGCTGTTTCTCAATAACCTTTAATGTTAGACCAATGCTTATCAACAAAAAATTGTTTACTGAGCCATCATCTCTGAAATTATGCCCTACTAGTCACTTCTGTTCATTTTATTTTAGATATAGTTATAGAATCACAGAAATGTTCAGTTATATCTTCCAGTGGTATTTGAAAACAGCTCTCACTATGTTTCTTAATTTTATAGTTTGATAACAAATATCTCTGGAAACACTATTAACTTCAGGTTGAATTTGAGACAGTGACATACAGCAACCTATTTCTCACACAAACGTATGATATTCATGCAAATATGCAAATGTTAACATTCATAAAACAATCCATTTATTAGGATTAGTTTGGAATATATAGGTTCATAGGTACTAACTAGGCTATTTATTTATTATGATCTTTAGAAGCATAGCCTTACATTCCCATGGTAGTTTTTAACCCTTATATTTTATGGGGTCTATATTACAACATCGAAGTTTCAAAATGTCGAATGCTCTAATATCGAACCCTATTCAGTGAAAGCTGAAAATATTGAAGCAACAGAAAACCAATTTTTTTCCTAGGGAAAGAATTCAGTTGTCTGTTTCTGTTGCTTTGGTATTTTCAGTGCTGTGGTGGAAAGTTATGGGTCAGGTTCAGGTAAGTGTGCGATTGTGCAGACATGAGGGTTAGGGCAGGTTAGGTGAGTTAGGATTAGGGCGCGGGTCAGGTAACTGTGCAATTGTGTGGATGTGAGGGTTAGGGCAGGGTAGGTGAGTTAGGGTTAGGGCGTGGGTGAGGTGAGTGTGCCATAGTGACGGACCTTAGGGTTAGGGTTTGGGTTAAGGTAAGTGGATAGTTAGCAGTGTTTGTATAGTTTAGTGTAGGGTTAGGTGCAAGATTTTAGGTGTATGTGTGTGGATTGCCATTTGTTTGGTGTGCTTGTGTTGTGTGTATGTGGTTTGGAACAGCAAATTTTCTCCCTAGGAAAAAACCTGCTGTTCTGTATGTTCGATGTTTTCAGCTTTCGCTGAATAGGGTTCGATATTAGAACATTTGAAGTTCTGAAACTTCGATGTTCTAATATAGACCCTATTTTATGTACAAATTATCCACAAGATAAGCAGAACAAGGATATGCTGGTACATATACATGATGCCCTGTCCATGAGGGACAAGGGTGCTAAACCAGGGACGAACTTTAGTTACCTATCCATTCATCCAAACTGTATTTGATTAGAGTAAGACAATTACATTGTTTTATGTGGAGTGAAAAGTTGTTCCATAAAAGTGAAATTTTCTTTGATACATATCTTTCTCTACAAGATGTTTTATTTATGTTGTAGATGAGACTGAGATTCCTTGAATGGGTGTTTATGCCACCAATGGACTTGAAAATTTGCAATATGTCTGACAACATAGTGTCTGTTGAGTTGCTATATGCAAGACAGAGGTTGTTTGTCAGTTGCCTGTATCATACCAAAAAGATGGATGCTCTGAGATAGTCCACATAGTTTTTTATAATTTAAGCCCTTGATTTGCTTTGTGATGAAACATTGCAGAGTGTTTGGAGAAGTACATACTGAAAGGAGCATTATACTCAATAATTAGCCTAAAGAGGGCCAAGTATAGTAGAATGATTTCAGACCTGGAAATGGACATCATACTTTCATCTATAAGCTGAATCATGGAAAAGGACTTCCTTACAATAGCGGATACATGATGATCAAAGGACAGTTAATTGTTCACACAGATTCCCAGATCCCTGACTATGGGATTTATTTCCAGCAGTGTGTTGTCACTGTGACAGTTACAAAGCTCTCACATACACACACAAAATATCCAAACCAGATTGTCAATGTTACACTCAAAACACTCACTACCAATACCAAGAACAAACACTTAGACCCACATATGAAGAGGTTCTCCCTTGTAATCTACTCAGTTCTCCTAAAAGCATCTCTCAGTGGCCCAGCAACACTCAAAAAAGATGTCACCTCAAACAGCACATAACTCTGAAAATCTTAGTAGCCCGCCTTCCAAGCCCATAAAGCAACACACCACACAACCAAGCATTCTAGTTACTGGGGATTCCATTGTAAGACCTACCGATGTCCCCCATACCAGGCTAAACAAGGAGAAGATTACAGTGAGTTGTCTGTTTGGAGCCAGGATCCGCAAGATCATGCATGTCCTTAGGTCTTCCACAAGTACTAGTATGACACACACATAGTCCATGTATGCATAACAACCTGTCTCACTGGACTACATGAAGACACACATGATCTGAATATGTGCTCCAGGCTGGTTTGAATCTAGCTTTGAGTAGCATCCTATCTTCACCAATGATGATACTACAGTACCGGCAAAAAATGATTGACTTCAACAAGTCGCTTAGTTTCTGGTGTCACAGCAAAGGGAACCAATATCTGTCAGCATGGGAAGACATGATTGACATGCCATGATGTTTTGCCAGAGATGGTTTGCACTTGTCACCACTTGGATTCCGGATACTGACAAAAACTTTATCTATCACATAGGGCCTTTTTAGGCCATGCCAAGTTGGCAAACCCTCCAACAAAGCAAAAATCACTCATGACTACCTAAAGGTGCTGCTGTTCAGTCCTACAAGTTTAAATAAAACAATGCACTCCTCACCCTGGCAAAGGCAGACATATGTGCAGTCAGTGAAATATGTTTCATAACCATGGAAAGCACCCCAGCTGTCAAAGGCAGCTATCAAAGTGCCTTTGATAATTTTTGATCCCCCTCACCTCAGGATAAAACAAATGGAGGAGGTCTTTCAGTGTTCATAAATGACAAGTACACTCCTAGACTAGTCCAACAACATGACTCGCTTGAGCTGCTCCATACCTAACTAACCACAGGTGTGACTCCCTATCATATACTTGCTAGCTACAGATCTTCTAACATGAGTCTAGAAAACCAAAGCTCCTACCTAAACCTACTGAACTTAATGTTCAGCCTAACACCATACTTTTGGGTGTCTTAACAGCGCCATAAACAGTGAGACTTATATGACCCATAATTCACTTGTTCATATGTTTTTGGACTTTATCAACACAAACACCGCGGAGAAACTAGTTAGTTCCCCAACTACAGGTACAAATATCCTACACCTAGTAGTCATGAGCATTGGAGGATGCTGCTCTCTTCTGTGCATTAAATCCTCCCTGGTAAGAACTGACCATGAAATGATCCCCTTTAGTATTAAAACTAACTTAGAAACCCCATCAAACTACAAACCAGTTAAGAACTCTGCTAAGGCCAATTACCTCAAACTAAATGACAGCTTATTAAACTTATAAAGCCTTCCAAACCCTGATGACATTTAGGCCTACTCTCTGCTGTACACAGAAGCATTGTACAGCCACATTCATAGCTGATAGAGGACGCTGTACCTGTCTGAGTCAAATCTATGACTACTGGCAAAAATAAAGCACCCTGGTGGACCCCTGGCATAAATAGGTTATTCACAAAAGGAAAAAAAAAAACTATCCAATGCCAAGAAGGAACAGACAAAACAGTGCAAAAAGGCACTCACCAGTCTAAACAAACAAGCTAGAGAGCTGGTCAAATCTGCCAAAGCAAACTGGGTGGCAAAGATAACCATATATATATATATATATATATATATATATATATATATATATATATATATATATATATATATAGATATATATATATATATGAAACACAGAGTTAATCATGAATGGCAACTCTTACACCTAGCTTGAAACTATGGCAAACCTGCTGACTGACAAGTTCAGTTCAAACTTCTCCCCCACCACCTCCTTCCACACCCAAAGAAATACCCACAACCATCCCCCTACTGGTCATTATGAGGAAACAGATCCTTACTGTGCTCACTAAAGCCAAAAACACAGCCTCCATGGGTCCCTACAAGATTCCAGGATGCTTCTTAAATAGCTTAAAACAGAATCAATCAGGGCCACTAGTAACCTTCTTTAACCACAGCCTCCAGACAGGAATTGTCCCAGAGGAATGGAGGACTGCAATAGTCATCCCTCTGCACAAGGCAGGCCCATCAACTAACCCGGGGAACTACCGACCCATAAGCTTGACCAGTCTTATCTGCAAGGCCATGGAGAGCGTTATCATGGATCTGAACAATAATGAAATAGGATCTCTTCAAACACTGGACCAGACCCAATTTGACTTTGTCAAAGGGAGATCTTGCCTGCTGAATCTGGTGGACTTCTTTGAGAAAGTTACCAGGGTAATGGATGAGGGTAAAAAAGTGCACACCACTTATGCAGACCTTGCCAAAGCTTTTGACACAATTTGCCACTTGGGGATCATAGATAAACTTAATGAGTTCAGCATAAACCCCTACATCATCAGACAGATAGCCAACTGGCTCACTGACAGGACACATGTTTTCCAGATAGGTGAATCCACTTGTGATAAGAAATTATTGCTAGCAGTATCCCACGGGGCTCAGTGTTGGGACCCAACCTGTTTGGTATATACTTCTTGGAAGGGAATACCAGTGTTGGGGGCCTCCGGCTCATCAAGTTCACTGACGACTGTTAGCTGGAACAATTACTGAATCCCAATCAATGTTGACATTCTACAAATAGGCCTAAAACTGACAGATGATTGATATCAAAACAATGGTCTGAAACTAAATGCTAAAAAATGTGTAATCATAACCTTTGGTAAATCAGATATCTTTTCGAATTCTATTATTGATAGAAAGCCCCTAAACATAGACATAGTGGTGAAGGAGTTAGGAACACAGATAAATAGTAACCTAAACTTTGACCAACAGGTAGTTACAGTAGTGAGGAAATCCTTCTGTGTGTCTCAACTTGTAAGTAAAGGCATGGCATCAAGATCAAAGGAAGTCATATAACTATTGTATTCAGCCCTCATCAGGCCCTTAATCAAGTACAATGCTCCCTTCTGCATGTGCCTAACCAGGCACTTACACCAACTGGATTGGTCCCAGAGGTTTTTAACTATAAATATACAAAGAGTAAGACGCATGTCTTATGCAGATTGACTGAAGGCCCTGTCTCTTTACTCCATCTCATTTTGTTTATTGAGAGGGGGATTTATGCTGAACCTAAAAGGCATTGTGTGTTCCAGCTCTGATGAAAATGTTACATATTTTCAAGAAAAATTATACAAGGGTTACGCATTCCGTGGACCTAAACCTTATTTGTGACTCTAATAGAACTTGCTGGATAGACAGATTTGTATCCCAAGGGCTACCTCATCTATGAACTAAACTTCTCATCTTCATAAAACAAAGCCTGCCCTTCACTCCCTTCAAAAAGAATTTGGATAAATGGGTGGGTATTCATAAATTCATCCTGTGGTACTGCCCATGTCCTTTATGGAGAGAGGCAGTCTGTAAAATGACTCAAGGTTCCAACACCCAACAAACCAATACCCTGATACTACCCCATCCCATATCTGGGGAATTAAAATATAATATTGTCATATCCTGGGTATTATCAGATAGGCTCATCAAGGATCTTGTGCCATTAGCCTAGTAATCACCTAAGAACCTATGAAAAATTCAACTATACATTTCCTGGTGTATAGGTTTAGTCCATGGTTTTGACATCAGCTATTTGTCTGGGACAGGTCCTCTTGGAGGATTGTGATGCCCTCTGGGAAGTTTATGATGTCACCAAGTTTGCAGAATTTCCACAAATGTGGTTAGTCAGAAATTCTTAAGATTAGCTTTAATCTCTGAAAATTAAATGTCAAAGAGAAGTGGCCCAAGGACTGAACCCTAAAGCACACTGCTAGTGACTGGTCTTTTGGAGGAAGTAGAATGTAATAGGTCTTTTGGAGGAAGTAGTGCCACCCATTTTTATTTTCTGTTTATGAGCCAACTTGTTATTCCATTAGTTCTGCAAGCTTGTCTATGAGTACTGGGTGGTGTCAAATGTCTTTGCAAAGTGTAGAGGTGCAGTGTGTACTTATTTGCCTTCATCCATTGCTACAGTAAATTTTTCAAAGAAGTCAACCAGGTTAAGTAGGCAAGATCTACCCGTGATGAATACAAACTGCCTTGGAGAATCTACATTAGATATATATTCATAGATTAATTCCATAATGATTCTTTCCAAAGCCTTAAAAACATGTTTGTCAAGCTTATGGGGTAATAATAATCCAGGTCTGCTGAATCCCAACCTTTTTTCAAGTGAATGACTGTTGCTGTCCTCCATTCATCCAGCATGAAGCCTGTTTTGAAGCTGATCTTGAATAACCTCTGTAAGGGGTTTGACAAGTCATATATCAGGCTGACCAGGTGGCAGCCTGGAATGTTGTCTGTCCCTGTAGAAGTAGTGTTTTTGGCCTTAGATAGCATCTTGAGGATTCATTCTTGGGAAATTTGAGAGACGTAGATATACGCATGTGATCTGAGAATGCTGGAGGAGAGCGGAGTGAAATTTTAGCTAAATTTGTATGCTAGTATATTGGCAATGTGCTCTCGGTCTGAATGTGAGATACCATATACTGTTAACACTGTTTCTGGTATTTCTAATATAGTTAGAGGTCTCTGTAGTTATCTTTCACCTAGGGTACTATTTTTTACCTCAAATCTGGCTTTGGTTGATTTGATCAGGGTCCAGAGTTCCTAATTTAGTTTATCAAGAACAATTTTTTTTTTGTATTTTGAGAGTTAAATTTATTTTTGTGTGCAATGATTCATTTTCTTTTTGTTTCTTATATTAGAGTCCAGTCATAGGGGCTGAGTTTTGAATTTAACGTTATATTTATTTTTGAGGTGGACAGATGCATCTATGAAAGAATTTGTCAGTAAAGTATTCCACATAATAAGTGGGGTTGTCAAGTTGGAAGAGGTTTTTGAATTTAGCCAGATCATCACTCATTTTTTTTTTAGATTAGTCTTTGCATAATCTCTGAATACTCTCCTCTTTCAATGGCTATTGTGTGCAAGCACAAATTTATCATTTTATGAAATCATTCCCGTTCAGCTAGTTTACTTTATTGGCCATCCCACTGTATTCCATAAAGCCAGAATACAAAATGCCCACTCCTTTCAAATCTATCTTGATCGCTTAAAATTAGTTGCTTTTCATTTAAATAACTAAAGCTTAAGTTAGCTCCTCTTTCATATCTATCTGCTTAGTGCACACTACAACTTTTAGGATATTAATATATATATATATATATATATATATATATATATATATATATATATATATATATAGGATATTTATATATATATATATATATATATATATATATATATATATATATATATATATATAAAATCTGCAATATCTAGTCCAAGCTCCATATATACATACAGAAAAACTGTTACATTAAACAAGTTAAAGCACTGTTACAAATACAATGCATAGGATAAAAGTTATTCATTCTGTCATATATAAATCTGATTTGTTATAGAGTAACAATTCAGAAGCAATGTAGGGGTGGCCAAAAGACCTCTTTAGCACATGTTTATATTTCCAGAGTTAGTCAGGATTAGAGCAAGGACACAGCCATTGCCTTTTAAAGTACTGTTTTAGATTTTTTTTTATTGGGTTAGAATGGGTTCTGAGGTAAGGTCAGCAGGAAGTTAGTTCCATATTTTGCCAACACAGTTGGCATATAGAGAGTCTCCAGATGAGTTGTTGCTTTTGAGGGTTTGGACTAGTAATTTATTGGATGAGCGAAGTGTCTTGAGGTGGCTGCAGGGAGTGATAATTTTTGTAAGTAAGGGTGTGTTTTCTGTTTGGCAAAGAATTTTATGTGTTACTATTAACTGATTGCACTGAAGTTGAATAGGCAATTCTAGCCACCCTAGACTCTTTAGGTTCAGACAGTGGTGTGTTCTGTATGCTGCTCCAGTGGCAAATCTAGCAATATGATTAAAGCAGCTAGAGAGTTTATTAAGGTCAGACTTACTCAAGTTTGTGAAGAGAGGGGATGCATAAAGGAGGATGGAATGTAGATGTGTACTGGCAATTACTGTCCTCGCTAGTGGAATGAGGAAAGGTTTGAGCTTGTATAGTGAGCCAAGTTTTTTATTGACTTTTTTAATATTTTGATGAAGATGCATATCAAACTTGAGGTTATTATCAACTGTTACACCTAAGAGTTTGGTACAGGGATATGGAACAATGACAGTGCCATTGTTAGATTTTATAATAAAGGTTGGAGCGGAGGCTTTACAAGTGGGGGAGTGGGTAATGAAAGCACATAGGGGGATGTCATGTAAAGTAAATCATATACACATAATAATATGTCAGTAATGATGAAATAATCTACAATCCTGAGATTTTTTAAAAATAAAAACTGAGGAATGCTAAGCATTGTTCAGCTATGCTTAGCCAGTTTAAGCATGGCTTAGATGTAAATTCTAAGCAGCAGTTAGTGCAGCTAAGCCGATTTGAGCACTGTTAAGCATTACTCAGCATTTACCCCTTTAAGGACTGTTCAAATCATCTTAGCAGATTTTCACACCACTTAGCTGAGCTTAGCATTTTCAAAATGGTCCAATGACAGCAAAGGGTGGAAAGATGGCTTTATTTAAACAGTGCAGGTGGGAATACAGCCAGAACCTGTTGTAGATTGATCTGTGCAGGAACTCTGTCAGGTGTTGGAGAGGTCTTGCATTTTTGGGTGCAGTGCTGGGACATTTTGGAGTCCAGGGTCATGGCTGGGCTTGTCGTATCAAACCATGATGATAGACTGCTGCAGAGCCAGTACCAGACCTCACAGTATAAAGCAGAGGCCTGGGACCATCTGGCACATGACCTCACCAGTGCCACTGGTATCTCCCGAACTGGTGAGCAGGTACGGCATCACTATGCTGACCTAAAGCGGAAGAAGGTGGCGTCCTTGGCCCTATGGATCAAAGATGCTTGGGATAACCATGCTCCAGCAGTTTGTAAGTATCACAGATATAGGTGCACCAGATTCTAGCCTGAGTATGTGATAGACAGGTATGCATAATACTTGTTTCTCACCCCTACAGCTGCAGAAAACAGGGCTAGTAACATTGAGGCTCATCCAGACAGACTGACACAGATGCATTGACAGGCTGGTGAGTACAGCTCTATCTTGCAGTATATAGTGGCATAAAGTAGGAGTACATTGCTTACTGCCAGTATGTGTAGTGTGTACTATGTCTAATGAATAAATTACATTTGTCACACTAATATTGATCCACAGGATATCCATTACTAAAAGTGTAATTTCACTGTAATAAAGATGTATACCACAAATTGTTGTGTTTACACTGGTATGTTGTTGTAGAAATAGAATGTGTACATGTTCTTCACATATATATGGCACTTACAGCATGAAGTAACTGAGGCTGTTCTGAGAACCAGCTAGTATGCAAAATAGTAGAATGTGGAGCTGTAAAACAAGATATAAAGAAAACATGAAATATTGTATTTACTAAGTTTTGAACCCTGAATAGTAAGGTCTACAGTATTATAGTGTGTCCCCTGCAGCATTGCATTCTTGTGTTAACTTTTGCTTTCCAGATTGTATTACTTCAAAGGATTAATACACAGTACAATAACTATCTGCCATGCATGCATGTCAGGATTACAAGGTCCAACCCAGAGACTATTAGGCAGAAATCAGTCAAGCAAGAGGCATCAGTTTCCCACTAGCTCAGTATGATGAAAAATAGCCCTGTTGTTCATTTTAGCACACCCAGACATGGTTCAAATTCAGAACTGGTACTGAGATGTGGGCATATATACACTAAAGAATTGAATATTTGCAGAAACAGTCAGAAAGTGTTAACAAATATTTTCTCCACAGGTTTTACAGGTAAAGAAATGTTTGTACTAGCTGTATGAAGGGTATACTAATACACCGTGTACAACTGTTCCACTGTCTATACCCATATGCCTGCAAATGACAGCAGGATAGGTACATGCACCATGCACTCTCCTCAATACATGTCCCTCAAGTGTCACACTGTCAAAGCTAGTGGTCACTGCTGCCAATAACCCTGGACACAGGAATACAGGGAAGTATGCCAGTAGTAGACTCACACAACATCAGTGCAGGGTACCCCTTCTCTGTCAAATACTTAACCCTGGCATGTACAAGCCCCCTCCAGTAATGCATCCATTGTTCTCCCAGTCTGCCCCATACCACTACAGGTTGACAGTCTAACAGGTATGCATGTGCTACAGAAACTATGGGCCATAGGTAGATGTAAAGTGAAGGCAGACCTGTAGGGTATTGAACAGTACTGTTGTGAAACATAGAAGCCTATACAGTTGTTAATTGACTTTTTTCTCTCCCCCACCCCTCATCTGTATCAATAATTATTATTCATATACTACTGGTATGTTGTTCTCAAAACCTATTGGTAGGACATGTGTTCTATTATTGTTCATATATTTAACTGGTTGCATATTAATATATCTTGTTCAAATACCATTATTGGTGGTCTGTTGCCATCAATGTAACTTCCATGCTGTTAAAAGGCTTACTGTTGTTCCATTTATGCATTTGTTCTGTTTCCTATGCAACTGTTTCAAATCAGTTGGTTTGGGTGAATTGGAACACCCATGCATACTGTTATAACTAATTTTGAAATGTTTTATTCATGACTAACCAATATATCTTGGAAAACCACAAAACCACAGCACGTTTGGAAAGGCAGATCTTGGTGGAGCCACCTGTCCCGCCTCATCTGGCCATGGCCCCAAGCCCCAGCACGTCTGGGACCCAACCTTAAACATCCTCCTCCGCTGGTCCTGCACCACCTTCAGGTGGAACCTGGGCACGGAGAGGAGCCTGCCACCCTCAACATGTTCTGGGGTATGGTGCACAACATCATCTACTTCGAGTTGGATGGACAGGTGGTCCAGATAGAGGGCTGCCAGGCACACCTGTAGGGGCAAGCTACCCCTGTTTCCAGCCTCCAGCACAGCAACCTTCAGGGCCATGAAGGTGCAGTGATGACTGCCCATAGGTGGAGACCTCAGTCCCACTGTATCCATTTGGGGGCTCATGGGCCTCTGATTCCGAACCATCTTCCCTGTCCAAGGTGTTTACCTCCTTCATGTGTCATATACCACCCCTGTCTGCTGTCTTGTGTGTCTTGTCTGTTTGCAAATGCAACCTATCCTACCCAACATACCTCCCCAAACATACCTACAGCCCTTCTCCAACATCCCACTCTCACCTTAATAAAAAAGGGCATCCTTGCCCCACATATAGCTCTACATTTTTCCCCCATGTCCAAAGACATAAATCAATCAATACTCAAATTACTCTACAAATGTATGTTGCCAACACCCCTCCCTGTGGGGTGTGAGGCTGCAAATCCCAAATTTTCCACATCAGTTACAGCTGTTGCTGCAGTAGACGTGTAGAGCTATGGTCCTTTCCTACACCCATCTTGCACATCCCTAGCTGGGTTTCTTAATGTTTTATCCCCCGCTTCTCCCATATTTCCACTTTCCTATCACCCTTTTTTTTCTTCTGTTTAATCAAAATTAGTGTGGGTGCAAGCGGGAGTAAGCGGTGCTAAGCAAAGCTAAGAGGACTTAACCATCTCTTAGCATCACTTAACTTCATGCAAAACTGAGCAAACCCGCTTACAACTGCTTAAAAGTGTTTTAATCACTCTGTCTCCATCAGCCCTTGTTCTGCCCAGCAACAAAATAAACACTACTGCCAAGTCTCAAACCCAGGACACTGTACACTACAATCACAGCAATGTACCACTACACTATCGGAACTGTGAGAAGTTGCAATGCTTTTACAAACATATCATGCATTATGGTCATTTAACATTAATGGAAAAAGTCACCACCACCAAGTCTTGAACCCAAGACCCATTGCACTACAATCACAGGAATGTACCTTTACACCATCTGACCTGTAGAAATTTGCAATGCTTTTACAAACATATCATGCACTACAATCATTTAACATAAGGGAAAAATACATATCCATAGTACTCTTATATACATACATGCATATATATATATATATATATATATATATATAGAGAGAGAGAGAGAGAGAATGATATATATATATATATATATATATATATATATATATATATATATATATATATATATATATATATATATATATATATATATATATAACTATACTCAACCTCTTACTGCAAGACATCTGCAAAAACCCTGACAAACTGGGGGAGAAAGGACAAACAATAGTGACATATCTGAAATATGGCTGTTATAAGTGTAGAAGTCTGTTAGAGTAGCACAGTTTGTTTTAACATATATTTTCTGATAGACCTCAGGTCTGAAACACAAATGATTGTCATCATTTGCTTATGTAAATCATCATCTACGTGATTTGTCAGAAACCCACAACTGTTATGGGGAACAGACCAGACATGTGAGCCATGCAGTTGGACAGTGTATAGACATCTGGACAGTGGAGAGGTATGACCACAGTCATGTAACAGAAGGGAAAAAACATTGAGTGCCGCCAACCATTTCACCCAGCACCTTCTGAACTACAGTCAGACCAACACAACACTATCCCAAATCAGCTCTGGGGAATTACTCATGCATTTGAAAACATATCATGCACTACAATGATGTAACTCTAGTAAATAGCAGACATCGGTAAGAAATTGTCTACCCACAAACATTTGCACCACAGTCACATCAACATTCCAGTACCCCAACTGAACCATAGAGTATAATGACCATTTGAACAAATATATCCTGACTGCCAGTCACACACTACACCGACATATACTGCCCCAGGTCACAGTCTACTGGGAATATTGAGGTGTTATAAGACATTTCTCAGTCTTCCCCTACAAACATATACACCCAGTAGACCACCAGCAACTGTAGCAGCATGCACAGTCAGATAGAAAAGGATCTGACACTCACATCTGCTACTCTCCCTACTAAGCACAACAAACATTTACACACTACACTGCTACAGAATCTTGACAGTCTTTTAGCAATGGCCAGACATACATAACTCTCAACTATACAGATTTTCACAGAATGTCCAGGGTGTAGGACCATATGTATGCTGCATACCACTTCCAGGAGTATGCTAAGAAACTGGGATGATATCAGGAGTGAAGTCACTAAATCATGATATACCATAGCTCTGAAACTCTTACTGCAAGGCATCTGGACAAAGCCTGACATACTTGGGGGACAGGGGGCCGAAAAGAGGGACATATCTCACCTAATGGTGTAGCAAACTGAAACAGTCGCTGGTGTTACAGGGTTTGTTGTAACATAACATCCCTGAAGGATATGATGTCTGAAATTCAAATGGATGTCAGCATTTACTAACTACACTCCTCACATTATCCTACTGATTTCTCAAAAACAGAAATTCTCTGAGGAACAGGCCAAACATAAGAGGCATACCTCTGGGCATACTGCGGACATCTGGACAGTTGAAAGGTATGTCAGAGAAATATCACTGTCAGTCATCAAGTTCACACAGAAAATGCATGTCCAGACAAACCCTGTTAATCTAGCAATCTTCTATGTGTATAACAGCAATACTTACTTACAATCTGTACCCAATTCTGGAACTTTGTCCCTCATTTTGTTGGGCTGTCTCCAAATCTCTTGTTCTGAGAGGTATTTCCACCTACCGTTTGTGAACCTGTAGCCCCCATACCTCCATAATGTCCCCTCAAAGGCAAGGAAAAGGGGAAAGGCCCACATGAAGGACTTAATTATACCACTGTGTTGCTATGGCATTGGCTAATGGAAAGACAACACAGCTGCTCTGGATGCAGGTAACAAGTGGAAGACACCAATTTGTCCACAGGCCATCACCTGCTCATGAGCATTACCTACAAAAGGTAGGCTGCTGTCTATGCAAAACAGGTCTGAACCTGTCTACATAAAGACAGGCTGCGACTACACAAACCTAAACATTGACATTATTCTGAGGAAACTCTTCAGCACTATAACAGGTATGTCAAGCCATTCAGCATGTAATGGAATGTAGAAGGGGGGATGCAGTAATGTAAAATAGGAAGTTAAACACTAGGTCGCAACAAGACTTGCTGGACTCATATGCAGCTGTCTGGCACCTAGGGCCATTCCTGCTGGCCATGTCTGCAGTGACATAGATCACAGCTCTGGCCCCTGAGTCACCCCAGCAAAGGTCAGCTCATGTATGAGTACGACTGGAGTGTGTGTTGTCCAATACTGACTGTGAAACTGCTAGGCCAGCTACCTGGGATGTTGTAAATATTCATATGTCACCTGTGAATGCTACTATGATACATATGCTTGTCTTACAAATGTAAGAGACTTATATAGGGTATGTGCATAGTACACAACTGGAGCAGAAGTGTGTGTTGAACTGTATGTTATATACTGAGCTCATACCTTTCAACTGGCCAGAGTGTTGCAGACTGACCACATGTTTGCTTCATATTTGTAGTCAATGCCTCATACAGTTGTGTATTATCTGTCAAATCACTAGTAACACTGTAAAGACTGAAGTCATAACATAATAGCATACATTTGAATGTCAAATTTCATATCCTGTGGAGTATTCCTGTGAATGCAAAACCGTCTTTGCTAGCAACTCAGTGTATAACAGCTAGATTTCTAAAGTCTCACTATTTTCCAGCCTTTGCCCATCATTGATGTGTGCCTTAGTGCAGATGTCTTGCACTAACAGGAGCTAGGGGTCTTAACATGAAACTCATGTCATTGCAAGCATACCTTGTCCTGGAGGATGCTGCCATTTGTGCAGTCACTGACACCTCATGCTACCATACATTTAGACACCATATGGAGGGCTACAAAACCGCAGGAGGAGGAGGAGTTTTAAACATTACCATACACATACACACCTCCAGGCTGGCCAAACAGTATGACATATGGGAGACATCCCAAGTACAGTTAACTGTTGACAAAACACCTACTCAAATCATAGCTAGGTACAGACCTCCAACCATGTCTCTGGACCCACACCCACGACACCTACCTGGACTTGCTTGGATCTGTCATGATTCTACCATCTACCCTTTTTCTGGGTGACTTTAACTACCCAACTATACTGGGCATGAACTATTCTACCTGAACATGAATGCACAGAGACTCAGCTTTGTCAATGGCAATGCATTGGATTAGCTGCTCAGCACTCCTACAACAGGTGAAAATATCCTGTACCTAGTCCTAACCAACATGAGTAGCCACTGTAGCACTCCTGCAGTGTCATCTCCCTTGGTAAGATCTAAACACATAGCCATCACTGTTGAGGTCACCATCTCCCCTGCCCCTCACTCGTTGTCAGGGTTAAACAAAATAAACTGTACAGAAATTACTATAAATCACTTCAGAGCAGGTAGAAGTAGCTTTACAGCCACCATCCTGTCAGTTGTAACTAGCAGTAGTGTCCAAGCGCATACCACAATACTATGCGAGCACCTACATAGCTGTATGGACTCAGCAATACCTGACAGGGAAACATCATCTCCCTCAAGGTAGGGTAAACCTCTGTGGTGGACAGCAGCAATACACAAATACCATAATAAGTGGAAATAATTGCTGGACAGAGCCAAGAAGGAGCAGGTGCCTAATTGGAAGCAATGTCACCTTCGTCACAGGTGAATTACCCTAAGGCTATCTTTGAGTGCAAATTGGGCACATCCACCAAGGCCAATCACTAAGCCTTCCACACATATATCTGCTATCCCAGAGTCAACACCCAAATCTGCTCTGTAGTGGTGGTCAGTAACACGACATACACATACAGCATAGATATAGCCAACCTGCTGCAGACAAGTTAAGTGTAAACATCACCCCCACCATCAGTACACATGGACATGCACAGCACCTGCCCCCCTCCCCTCATCATCAGGAAGCAGGCCCATAATGCCCTCTAAAAGACAACACACAGAAGTCTCCATAGGCCTGATACCATCACTGGCTGCATCCTACATGAAGACATCAGACATGAGCTCTCAGCTCCATTACACATTGTAGACAACCAAAGCCTGAGCATCAGTGTCATCCCATCTGCACACAGGATAGCCACTGACATCCCTATACACAAAGGCGGAGCAATCCACTGACCCAGCCAATCATATGCACATCAGCCTAACTAGCCTGATCTGCAGGGGCATGGAAGGCAATATCAAGAACCTTATAAACAGGGGCATCGGCAACCTCAAAATGATTGAGCCCACACAGTGTGGTATTGTCAAAGGGAGTTCAGGCCTATTAAACGTGGTTGACTTCTCTGAAGGGGTCAACAAACACAAGGATGAGGGGAAGATGGTGGACACTGCCTACCTTCACCTAGCCCAAATCTCGCACAATAATCCACAGGTGGACATGATACATAAGCCTACACAGCTAGGCATCACCCTGTATGTTACTAGATGGGGAGCTAACTGGTTCAATGATGGTACCTACTCAGTCAGAGTAGTGGAAGACACCTCTAGTAGTAGACTCTTACAGAGTGGTGTACCCCAAGTATTGGTCTGGGGGCCTCTACTGTTTGAGGAATACGTTTCTGAAGTACAAGACAAAACCAGTGGTCTGTGGCTGACCAGGTTTACAGATGAATGCAAGCTGGCCACTGTCTTACATTCTGCTACTGATGTGAGCACCCTCCAAGAGGTCCTTTCCCAAATTAATGACTGCTTCCAGAAGCATTGCTTCATAGTGAATGCCAGGAGATGCATAATCTTCCCTACTGTGGTAGATGTCATCCACACTAATTATGACAGTAATAACAATGTACTGAGCATGCAATCAGGTGTGAGGTGACTTGTGCACCAATGTTGGTTGCAACCTGACAGTTTCCCACCATGTGGGCACTACTGTATGGAAGGCTATCTACATGGCCCACCTCACAAGTATGGGTATGTCATCCAGGAGCCAGGAGGGCAGAACATCCCTGTACTCCACCCTTATCCGATGGTACAATGGCTCCTTTGGCATGCACCTTGCCAAGCAAATGTATCAGTTGCAGAGACCACAGAGGTTCCTGACCATGCAAATCCAGGGTCTGCAACACCTATACTATACAGATAGGCTGAAAGCTCTGTCCCTGTACTCAGTCTCATACAGACTGATCATAGATTACCTGTGTCTGGCATACAAGGCCATTTCCAAACCAGCCTTGATGCTGTTTCTGCATATCCATAATACAAACCCCACTCACGCAACACACACAAACAAAGCCATCACCTGGTCTGTGACATGTATAGTACTTGTTTGCAGGATAGTGTAGTGTCCCACACAATACACTGTCTGTAAAATACACTCCCTCTCAATGTCTAGCTGAGTACATCCCTCTTGAAGAAGAAGCTGGATGACTGCACGGGGAATGGAAAGGACACCCCTGAGATACCGTGTGTGTACCAGCTAGACAGGGGAACCAGGTGCAGGCTTTGAAGGGACATGGGCAAAAGTCTGGGCTAGGCAAATGAGGGCATCTGGCCCAATAGCCTGGTATCATCTTATGAAGCTATGCACCTAGTACTTTATATGTTTCCTGTATGTATTGCAGACCATCCTGCAATGTTGTCTGAAATGAATCCCTGAGAGTCTGAACTGTGTAGGTACTGCAGTGGTAGAGTATTCTCCTGTTCCTTCATTAGTTATTATTATCACATATCTGTAAACTTTGTCATTGTGTCTGGTCTGCATAGCAGTAAGTCAGCTCTTACAGTACTTGCAAATGCACTTGTTCACAATGTGTAGCACACTTCAATAGCTTTGGTCTTGGTCGCACTTACCATTCTGCTTATAGGCTCATCACACAGTAGGATTTGTCACCCTTTGTTGAGGACCTTACAGTAGCTGTTAAAGAGATGTATTGTGGCAGTCAGAACTACGGTAAGATCTGGTCTGAAGGGCCCATAGGTGGCAAAGCTGTGCCAGAGTTTACCAGGAGTGTAAACTATCAGGTCCACTTCACTCAGGAAAAAAGACCTGATCAGTTGCATGTGTTCAGAGTAGTTTGGCAGCAGTGGTAATACCTTTACATAGCTAGTAGGAAAGACACTATTCCTTTATTTCTTAAATTGTGTAAATGTTCTGTTGCTTCATTAATTGTCATTTTAAGGCCAGCGTTTCAATGGCTTACAGGACCTTTCAGATATCTTAGACAGTGGCAGGTTGCTCCAGCTGAAGAGAATCTGTAGATTTTGGCTGCAGAGAGGACCAGAGGATTTTTTAAAGTATCCTTCTAATGACAGCTACCAAACTGTGGGGACTACAGCTGAAAAATCAGGATACAGCTGCTGACAATTCTCATTCAAAGAAATATATGTGAGGATGAGGATCAAGAAATGTGCTCCCTGTTTTCTTTATATTTTCTTAAGTGATAGGATGTGTGTACATTCATGTGTGTGTGTGTGTGTGTGGGGGGGGTGGTGATGTGGTTAAATGTTGTGATTTTTGTATACCTGACTATATGAGGGTTTGTAGTACCACTATGAGTTTCTGAGAAATAAGTATAACTGGGTCCACTTTTTGGGGTGAATTTAAAATGAGAATCAAGCATTTGCTCATCCATTGCTAAGTGATGCATGGTGAGCATAATGGTAGCCTGTAGATGAGAATAACTGATCCCTATTGCTGTGTGTGTGTGTGTGTGTGTGTGTGTGTGTGTGTGTGTGTGTGTGTGTGTGTGTGTGTGTGTGTCAGCAAACATAATACTGCAAGGTATTAATTTACATATGCTGTCTTCCCCTCACAGGTGAACATGGGGGTTGGTGTCTATCACCCTCACAACCTGATGTCAGTGTCTTAGCAGACTCTCAAGATTAGGGTGGTCATAGTGAAGCACAGCTGGGGTTGTTGGGGCCTGAATCTGTGCCATTTGTTGGTATCCCACCTTCATCCACAATGTCCCCCACATAGTCAGTATGCTCACACATACCCAGCCCCCAGTAGCCACAGATAATGGACAGTTGGAGGTTGGTGGCATGGAACAGGCCAGTGTGGTAACTATGGCAAGTATGACTGCAGACACTAGCCATAGCCAGAGGGCAGGTGAGGTCATACACAGGCAGATGGACAGGGGTGCTCGATGGAGGATTGCTGCCCATCAAGCTCCTGTCGCAAGTGCCACAGCAGGTTTCACCAAATGTATGTTACGGTCCGTCATGGAGGCACAGGCACATACTGACTGCAACACCAGACAGATGCTCAGGGTCATAAATGCAGTGCTTCCCGCCATTCATGGTGACCTCCACGGCATTTGTGATGCCATATATCATTTTGCCAATTTCGTGGATGGACGGCGGTGTGAGATATTGTCACTGCTCAACTGTCCAATGTCTGTGCTTGAGCATGCGGTGGGAGTAGGGCATCAGCCAGGTGGGTGTAGGTCAGCAACATGATCAGCTGAGAACCCACATGGCCATGCACATTTACAGTCCCATAGTGCCCATACCACCAGCACTACTAAAGGTAGAGTGCTGTCCACACCACACTGGAGCATGCCATAGGTACGTGGTCCTGGCCAGTCCCATCAGCAATGTGGATTCAGCAGACAGCCATCACCATCAGGGAGTAGTACTGCCTCTGTCCTTGGGCCTGTTGGTGCCAGTGAGACTCCTGGCAGAACCAGTTCCCATGTCCCTGCCGTGAGACAATGAACCGTACATCCTGCCATGTACAGTCTACATCTGTCCAACATAGCCCTGTGTTGGGCATCCACATGTCTTGACTGTGTGCAGACAACCACTCACACATCTCTATCACAGGCCGGTCACCACCAGACACGCACAGCTCCTCTGCATGGCATAGTTGAACACCACCCCTCCAGACACACACACACACACACACACACACACACACACACACACACACACACACACACACACACACACACACACACACACACACACACACACACACGTCAACCATATGGACCAGCCTAGGCCTCTGGCAATCCCACACCATGCCCTGTGCATGTGATGATACTTGTACCACAACCCTGATATCCATACCAGTGAAGCAGGGACATGCTCATATGGGTCTGATGCACAGGGTGAATATAATATAGTGTAGTAATGTAATGCGGTGTAAGGTGCTGTCTGCTGGCAATAGTTATGGACACACATCAAGGTGTATGTACCTTGTTAGCCATGATGCATTATTGCTGTTAGTACTGCTGACTGATTGTAGTGTCATGTACTGTATTCTGTTTGATTTTCAGGTGTCTGTGTGTTTTCAGGCTGTGGGCCTGCTGATAGTAGCAATGATGAGTATGGCAGAGTGGGAACACAGTGACCTTTTCATAGCCAAGGTAAAGCTGTATATGTACATGTTTACCGGGTGTGTTTACATGTAACAGTGTGTGAGGAACAATTGTGGCAGACAGTGTGACCTTGCATACATACCCTTGACACAGCCAGCTAGCCTTCATACATGTCACCTGGGTGTTCTGTAGAACTGCAGGCTCACACATACAGAAGAGATTACTTGAGTACTGGCACTAGGCCCCTTACAAGATTAGCCATTACTTTAAATGAAACATATTCACCTATCAGCACCTGTTGCCCGTGCCATTTCTGTCCCATCCACTCAACCTTCATACAGGTGATGAGAGTATGCCTGATACTGTGTAAGACAGGTTTGGGGTATGTATTCCTGACACAGGTCAGCTTGTGTTAGTCTCACCTGACAATTACCAGCATGTGTCTCTGCTAACTCATATGCATGTCTGGCCTGTTGTGCTGGTAGTGCACACAGAGTCATAGTCCTGTACATGGGGCAGCTGTTGGGCTGAGCACAGCCCCTACCTGCACAGTCTTATGAATGATAGTGCTAGATACATAACACAAATAGCACAGAGGTAATGTAGTGTTGCGGTGTCTGCCACTACTATTCAAGTGGGTGATGATTGCAGGGGCTGTTAGGATTGCCAGTGGTGGGTTCAGAGGCCCTTAACATGGTAGAGCCAGCTGACACACACACACACACACACACACACACACACACACACACACACACACACACACACTGCTGCATTTGAAACACACATGCACATAGAATTGACACTTCTCAGAGTAGATGACCTTCCCATCTATTTATGTACAATACACAGTGATATGGCCATTGCATGCACCACAGTGACTTGGTGGTAGAAACTGTTTAACTGTGCTTGTACGGTGGATGACATCTGTATGGACTGACACTAGGTTGGCAATGGGGGAGTTCAAAGGGTGGAAGAGGCAAACAAAATGGTATAGCCATCACATACACACAGTAAAGACAGCCACAGGGGCTGTGCATACAGGAACACATACATAGTTGCTAATAGATGTATTAGTAACCCTACGTATCCAATTGTATGTACTATAGTGCTATGTACACATGACTTGCTCCACATAGATTATATGCCTGGGACATAACACACAACCTCTTACAACAAGTAATCTTGTCAACGCTTGCATGGATGGTGGGATAACTCACCAGAAATAGCGATTGGTCTCATCTACTGCTCCTACAAACCTGCACAAGTGATAGAATGATAGACTTTTTTGGCAGCATGATGTGTCAGTCAGGTACAATGTTTGATGCTGGCATGTGTGTCACTATGGTAACTAATAACACACACAAAGGCAGGCAATGTGATATTATGACCCTCACCTCAGTACTATTACACAATGGAGCTCACCTTCATGCTGGCATGAGCAACTGGTTACAACCGGTATGCCACTATCTGCAGCAGGACATGACTCTATGCCATTCAGGGTATCCCTGTGTATGACTCACTGTGTGCGTGTGTGTGTGTGTGTGTGTGTGTGTGTGTCTCCCTGTGTGTCTCTCTCTATCACTGTCTGTCTCTCTCTTCCCCACGCCTATGTGTGTGCATGCTTGACATATCGTTATATGCTGCCCATATATATGTCTATCACATGCAACAGATGCAGATATATCACATTTGGGCCAGCTACAGCTAGCTGAGGGTAATCCTGTTTGATGGGTGTGTGTAGAAAACAGTTAAGGTGTACATAGCTGTCTGTATGCAAAGACATATATGCACATTACAGTTATATAGCCTGATGTGGGTTCTGACATGGGCTGTGATTCTCTAAGTGTAGGAGCATGACCAGTATGACCTTCTATAGTAAGTGTGGGACTCCATTCTAGAGATAGTTGTACTCCAGTCCTGGGTTTTATGTGCTACAGCCATACCTCTCAGAAGTTAACAGGAGGTTGCTAGAGTTACAGGGTTTGTTTTAGCAGACATTTTCTGACATATCTGAAGTCTGACACTGGAATGTATTGTGTCATTAACTAGTGACAGACATCCTCAGATCATCACAGTGCTTTACCAGAGGAATACAAGATGTATGATGCAGAGACCAATATTATGTGCCCACCTATTGACATTCTTGCCCAAAAGGTCAGTTGAGAGGTGTGGCTACTGGCAGTTGACTCATGGAGCTGTGTAAGCAGTCCAGAAACTTGGTGATATACTGGCTGGGGATCTCCTGCTTGTGTGGTATTCTTCTTACATGAAACATAATTTCCTGGGGTGGCCATACCTCTGAACTGTACAGTTTTTGGCAGAGTGCCCAGGTGTTTGTCTAGAAGTTTCATCCAGTCTACATACCTAAACTCCTATGAATATGTACAGCATCTTGAAATCCAATACCCAAACTCTCAAACAGACACCAACCCAGCATTTAATAAGTTTATCCACCACATAACCACCCCCTTTCCTAATTCCTCACCCCCCAATTACCATCAACCGACTAAATACCACTACATTAGCTTAAAAACCAAAAGCTAGGAAAAAATCAAAAACAAATTTTTAAGACAAATAAGCAGATTAAAAATTAATCTTATGAAGAATGGAGACATCCACCCCAACCCTGGCCCATCCACAACAGTAGACCCAAGCACACCATCTAACAACCCAACATGTACTACCCAGATTGATAGACTTCCAAACTCATTTTGGGTATGCATCTCAACATCAGAAGCCTAAACAACAAGATCCATAGCCTACATGGACTCTTAGCTGTTCACTCCCCTGATATCCTCTGCCTCACAGAAACCTGGCTAAAACCAATAACCAAAGATAACGAAATAATCACCCACCGTACAACATCCTTAGACTGGACCAGATCTCCAGGTAAAGGTGGTGGGGTAGCTGTACTATACAAGTCTACCCTAACAATAACAATTGACACCCAACAGCCACCCTAGTTTGGCAATGCAGAAATTCTCATCACCAAACTAATAATAAACAAAAATAAATGCAGATACATTGTCTGCATTTATATTCCACCCAGCAAGAATGATAATACTCTAGAAAATATGTTACATTGGCTAGCTTCTAACTATCCCCAGGAAACCATTGTTTTGGGGGACTTTAACATTGATTGGAACACCTGTTCCTCTGAAACTCCCTCCACCCATTTAAACCTCCACGAGTTTACTCAGATCATTGTCACCCCCACCAGATTTAGCAAAAACAGAATCAAAGATAGTATCCTTGATTGGATACTTATTAACAGCCATCCCCAAAAGTACAAGTCAGGTACATTACACGATGATCTAAGTGATCACTGCCTTACCTATATTATTAGGCTCAAAGCCGGCCTTCCCAACCAGCCCACCTATAAAACTATAAGAAACGTCAGGAACTTTAACCTTGACAACTTCCAAAATGAACTCAAAGCATGTAATTGGAAATTCTTGAAATTACTCCCATTACAAGAAACAGTTGAGTACTTCAATACCAGATTTCTGGCTATTCTTAACCACCATGCTCCTACCCATACTATATGTTTAAAAGCCACAGTTACACCGTGGCTATCTAAAGAAACAAAAAACAAAATTAAACTAAGAAACAATGCCTGGGCCAGGTGACATGTTACCAAAGCCCCTATGGACCAAGTAAGATACCAGCAGCTAAGGAATCAGACCAAGAAATATGCCATTCTAGACAAAAAAAAAAAATCACTACACCCTCCAGCAACAAAAATATCAGCTAAAATCTCAAAAGTTCTTGGCTGGTATTAATAATCTTCTCCACCCAGGCTGTTCCACCACTCCTACCCCATCAGCTGCCCTTGATAAATACCCTGTAGAAATTGCAAACAGCTTCAACTCCTTCTTTACTGAAACTATCCAGTCTCTAGCTACCCATCTCACTCCATTGGATACAAACACCAGCTCTGGCATATCTAGCCCTGATCCACCCAGCATCCAACCCACCTTTACCTTTCAAATCGTACCTTCCAACCTGATCTGGCACTTACTCAAAAAGTTAAAACCTGCTACACTAGCTGCCGACCACCTCCCAGCTGAATATCTTCAAAAAGCAGCTGATGCCATAGCACTTCCCATTTCTATTCTGATCAACAGATTCATCTCAGAAGGCTCCATACCAGCAATATGGAAAATATCACATTATACCTCTCCATAAAGGAGGAAGTTCAACAGAATTATCTAACTTTAGACCTATAGCCATTCTTTCACCACTAGCTAAAATCATGGAAAGATGCATACACAAACAAATCATGCACTTTCTTATTCGAAATGAAAAGCTTGCCAACTCTCAGCATGGCTTTAGGCCATCTCACAGTACCACCACGGCTCTTCTATCTTTCTCTGTCATCAATCTTCATCGTAACAACAACAAACGATCTTCAGCACTCTTCTTAGATCTCTCAAAAGCTTTCGATATGGTCAACTATCAGCTACTGCTCAATACCTTATAAACCATTGGTTTAGACCAACACATGATACAATGGTTTCACTCCTACCTAAATGGTAGACAGCAGGCTGTCTTATGGCAGGGCAAGTTGTCATCCCAACTTCCTCTAACCCTAGCTGCCCCATAAGGGTCCATACTAGGTCCCCTTCTTTTCTCTATCTTTATCAATGATCTGCACACCACCATCCCAAGAGCCACCTGCATCCAATATGCAGATAACTCAGTGTTAATATGCTCCACCTCCTCTCCTACACAACTTCTAACCCTCATCCAGACCACTTTCAGCACAGTAGAAACAGGGATAGCTAATTGCTGCATGCTTCCAAATCCTAATAAAACCAAGCTACTATTTTTCTCCCCTAACCATAGACTTTCTCCTTCTTCCTTCAACATCGAATCTAGCAATGACACCATCATCCCCCCTGATGACCATACAAAGCTTCTAGGCATAATAATAGACAACAACCTTAAATTTGATAAACATATAAATCACTCTATTAAGTCCGTCAACAAAAAACTTGGCTCCCTGTACAGAGTCAAACCTTTCCTCACCCCCCCTAGCTAGGGTAGCTATTGAAAGATCACACCTCCTCTCTACCCTTATGTATGCCTCCCCTGTACTCACCAACTTATTCAAAACTGATCACAACAAATTATCAGGATGTTACAGTCATATAGCCAGATTTGCTACTGGCATGGCTTTTAAGACCTACCATTGCCAGAACCTCAAAGCACTGGGATGGCTAGAGTATCCTACCCTTCTACAGTTCAACCAGCTTATAGTAGCAAATAAAATACTCCATCAACCTGATAACACCCCTGTCCTCAAAAATATTCTCACCCCTCATAGTGCCCCCAGGCCATTACACTCAGCTGATAAACTGATACTGACCCAAAAAGCCAACAACTCTGCAGGCGATGCTATATTTGCCAGCTCAACCGGTAAAATCTGGAATCAACTCCCCACTACCGTTACCAAGGAAACCTCACTACCGCTGTTTAAAAGAGAACTCAAAAAAATACCTCACATCTCATTGGCTGTGCTCTTGTTCTAAACCTAACAACTTCACTAATACATGTCTTGCTACCCAACCTGCTGTTTAGCCAAGTATCTATGCCGAATAGCATTTGAATGTCTAAGCATTGTGAATTATGAAATCTGATTGTATTCTATGTTCACATTCTCTGATATGTCTCTGCCAATCAGATGTAAGTCTGCACATTGTGTGTATTGATATCTGCCTGTATTCTTTGTCTATATTTTTCTAAACATGTCTGCCTGAGTTTATCACTCAGTGATGTATGTACTGTCTCTTTTTTCATATGTGGAGCTTTTCTCCCCGGGCCTCTGCCGAAAAAAACATATATCCAGTCGGACTATCCCGGTCAACAAATGTAAAATAAATAAACATAAACTTGTGTTTTTATGGCAAGTTAGTTGCAAATAATTAAAGACTGATGTTACAAACTAATGACAGACATTAGTGTTGCAGACTTCATAACCTTCAGACAATTCCTGCTAATGCAAAACCCATTATTCTACCAAGTTTCTCAGTTTGTAAGGCCAATATTTACAACACATGCCTATCACTGGGTCTTTGTCCCACTTTTATTTATGACCTTGTCCAGATGTCATGCTGTCAGAGGTTGAGAGGTATGGGTGTTGGTACAGTGTGGATTCTACTGTACAGAAATGTTCATTATATGTGTAGTATATTCCACATAGCACTGTGTGACTTCCAGGTATGTCAGTGGCAGAGCAGTAGAGAGTACTATGGTGAACCACTGACAGACAGTTGTGTATAGGTTGATATGACATTAGTAGGGTATTGGCCCTGAAGCCCTTATAACCCACACAGATGGGAGTGTAGCTCATGTTAAGACATGTCAGCACACATAGCCTCTGTCCATCAGGGACACAGGTGGAATCACAGGACTGCATTTTGTGTTTTCTATGCACTTATATAGGGAGCACATCACTGGAGTATTGAGGCACTTGGCTTGATATGGAGAGGGACTATATTCCACAGATGTGGGAGTGTGTGGGACACATATCTGTCACACCAACAAGCCGTACTGATATCACAGACTAGTTTGATGCTGGTCCTACAAGTTGCTCGAGTGGGCTTTGACTTCCAAATGTGCAAAAGTCCCATCAAGGTAGAGTCTGGATTGCTTTGTATGCCAGAAAGGGGTCACCTCAGCAGAGTCTGTATGAAACATGGTAGAGGGACAGTGCTGTTAGCCTATCTGTGTTGGGCAGGTGTTTGAAGTTTGGGGTAAGGACTTAGTATTTGCAACACTCTAGTGTGTGGAGTCTGCATGGTCTGTGGTGAGTACATTTGTGGAGTTTTCATGTATTTGTGCCTCTGAGGTGTCCTTTGTTTGGTTTTTTTTTTTGTGGACCTCCACTGACATGGGTGTGTGTTATGTATTTGCAGGTGATATTTACTGACTCCATACATTACATGGCACCTATGTTACTGCACAATTTGTTCTGGTGTGTACATTCTCCATTTTTCTGGCCAGTGGTTCTCCTTCCCCTTATGTGTGTCTCTTTGCCCTTCTGTAGTCCAGTCACAAGGTTTGCCCATGGTGGCTGCTGTTATGTATTTGTAATTCTGAGGTTAACAGGGTAAATGCCATAACATCATACACAAGGTTGTGGACTTCACACCTCTGACTGTACATATTTAGCAGGCTGTCCATCATTGCACCACTACATTTGCTGTAGTCCTCAGATGGTTTGTGTTGCTATACATTATTATGAGGCTACATGTTGGTCTAGCTGTCAAATGGTCACAGACTGACATCTGGACAGGCCCATATATGACAGTCAGACAAAGGCACACACATGAGGATAGGCTGTTAATACTGTTCTGCCACATATAGACAGTTGGGAGACCAGTTTGATATTTTCTTGCTTTCTCTTATGGGTATGACATCTGATTCCCCACTTCTTGTTTTGCAAATAGTTGGCAGGAAATGCAATGTTAGGACTAGTGGAACAGATATACACGGTATACTTGTGCTCCTTCTGTGACAACCTGTCATTCCAGGGGTATGGATGTTGGCCAGTGACATGTTGTCAGTGCTGACACAGTAAGCTGGCAGCCTTTTATGACCTTGCAGTACACTGATCTTCATGTACCTGCTGTCCTACTAGGAACCATGCCTCCTGACTATTTAGAACTAGACATCTGGACAAAGCCATAAGTAATTTGGGGACAAAGGCCTACCTATAGACACCATTGTTAACTACTGACCTTACAAACCTAGAAAGGTGATACAATAACAGGTATTGCATTAGCATGCATTTTCTTGAAGGGTATGAAGTCTGAAACTTCAATTTGTCATTATTTTCTGACTTTAGTCTTTTGTGATTTGCCAATGATTTGCCAGGCAACCACAATTTCATGGTAAAGATACCATGAATATGATGCAAATCTCTGGACATTCTGCAAAATGTCTGTACAATTGAGGGGTATGTTAGGTACTGTGTAGGTTACTCTGAGCTGTGTACTGTCCATATGTGTGGCTCCCTGTCCCTGACCTGTCAAGCTTTCCTGCAGTAACAGATATTGACATCTGGACAGTGTGTACAACTCCTACCTTAGCTGCATTTGACATGCAGAATAGTTGGCACTGAAGTTCCTGGAACATGGACCCTATCAACCACAGTACTGTCCCTAGGCCACTAAGACACGACAGCCAGGAGTAAGTGAAAGCCACATACCGACAGTATTGACCACACACATATATATAGCTCATTGAACTCTGCATATTGTGGACATGTAACAAGTTATCAAGTTGATTGTAACAGTCCTGGGAATGTGTGCTCTGCTGCTTATACCCTATAAACATTACTGTTACTGCATTTCTATGGGAGCATCGGTGTGTGTGTGTGTGTGTGTGTGTGTGTGTGTTGGGGGGGGCACAACTGTCCACATTTCCATGGACTGTGCTGATGTTCCCTTTACATTTTAGTTCCATTTAGCATAGTTTTGTGCCTGTTGTGGAGACTACAGGCATATCACTGAAGACCACAGGTTAGATTGTAATGGCAGACATTTGGGTTACAGACTTCTTACCCTTCAGAGCCTTAATACAACTGCAAGACCTGCTGTGACATCACTGTGTAAGTCTATATGGGTATATTTCATCATTGTCCTCATTTGTGGGCTTTTGCCAGACATTTCTTTATGATTTTCTGTGGCTGACTTGCTGAGTGAGGCTGCAGGGTGAGTATGGGACCCCCATATTGACATCCATGCATTTGACCTATGACCCGCCAGTTTGTTAGCCTCCCACATATACTGCAGTAAGATTTGTCACCTAGGGGACTACTGCATTCTCTGAGGAAACCAGTATTGGGCAGACATTTCTTGTTGTCCCACATAGCTGTCAGTTGTCTGCTGCTATCCCGGTAGGCCACCCCATTCCCTTGCATGCATGCAGCGATACCATAGCTATGCTACTCCATTCATTTATTGTTAGGAAGACTGACACCTTGTGCTTGCAGCAGTTGTGAGGATGGTGCTTGAGGGGTGGCGCTGTCAGATGCATGCAGTATACAGCCTATACATGGTAAGATACAGGTAGTGTGATGTGTGTGGCATCCATTTTACTGTGTGTGTGAGTCAGAGAGAGGTGTCAGTCCCTGGGTCACTACAGTGTCAGCGCATGTGCTATGCGTTGCCTCTTTGCCAAGGCCTGAGCATACTGGGCATGCCTCCATCTGCCTAGAGGAGCAGGCTAAGGGGTTCCTCCTCTGAGTCCTCCTGTGCCTGTGGGGGCCTTGGCAATGGCGGGGGGCTATGTGGGCCTTCCCTGTGATGTTCCTGCTGCAGCTTTCCACAGCATCATATAATGTAGCATGGCACATACTATGAACATGTGTGCACATGTGGCTGCAGAGTACTGCAGGGCTCCACCAGATATGTCAAGGCAGCAGAACCATAACTTGAGCATCCCAAACACATGCTCTATAATGTTCCTAGTCTGTGCGTGTGCCTCATTATGCCATTCTTCAGTGTGTGTGTGTGTGTGTGTGTGTGTGTGTGTGTGTGTATTTCTGATGGGTGTCATCATCCACGGCTCCAATGCATAGCCAGTATCCCCCACCAGATGGCCATATGGGATGTCCTCCCTGGCAAATGCCTGGTACAGCTGTGAGGCATGCCAGATATGAGTGTCATGATAACTATCAGGACTGCCAGCACACACATTCATGATAATGCCCTGGGCATTGAACATGACCTGGCAGTTGATGGGAGTGATAGCTTTGCAGTTGACATAGGCTCTTCACCGGGTAGTGCCTTGATGTGGATGTGAGTGAAGTATATGGGAACTAGTACCTTTGGGTAGTCTGCTACATGGTGGAGGAGATGCATATTGCTGGTCCTCCCCTCACGGGTGCTAGGGAAATATATGAGCTCACTCCAGCCCTGGGCACTTATCTCTGAAGACTCTTTATCCTATCCTCCCTCTCCCTGCCTCATAGTTCTTCTCCTCCTCCTCCCTCTAAAGTGACAGCAGCCCCTAACATCATTATCCTCCCCATACAGCCCCTAACATAAAACCAATGCAGTGAGTGAGTTTGGTACAAAATTTTGGAGAAAAAATTCAATTGTGGTGTGTGTGCATAGTTGTTGCAGTACTGTGTAGGTGCAGGGACTGCATACATACAGTGCTGATTTATGTGTGAGTGCCTGCCAGTACTGCAGTATATATGCCTGCTCTGATTGCATTCTATGAATTTATTTTTTTCCCTATCTTCCCTCTTTATTTCTTCTTCCACCTGCCTTCTACACCAAACTGCCCGGCTTGCACACCAATGCATTTTTTGTTTTATTTTCTCACATTTTAAGCCCCACGCTTTTTTTCCCGGTTTTATGCAAATTTAGTAAGCTATTTTGGCAGCTGTGCAACTCAATGGAATGCAAGAAAGGGCATGCAAACAATCAGCACATCAGAAGAACCCCATGCTTATGCAGCCATGCTCAGCTTGCAGGAGCGCAGCTTAGCTAATAGAGCTTACAGCTGTGTAGCTAAGCTACCTTACAGGCTCCAGGCTCAGCTACAAGTCGCTTCCTGCTTACATTTTAGTTATTAAGCTGCTAGGTGCATTTTAGCTGCTACATATTTGCTTGCAGGCATTGTTTAGTAGGACATTTTCTCCCATTTCCCATGGCAACCCCAAGTTCATTTGTTCTACCATTACACTTGTCCCATTTAACCATACCACAACCTGTATTGTTTCTGTTGTGCCTGTGTTCTATTTTACCCACTTTACCCACTATAATGACAACGTTTAGATTTTCTTTTTACATTTTTTTTTTATTTTTTTTTTTTTTTCTGCATTTGCGCATGTGGTTGCTTTGCTTGGCTGCTTATGCTTAAAAAAAAAAAAAAAAAAAAAACTTTGATTTCTTAATTTTGAAACTGTTTTCCAGCAGTGTGGCCATATGTTTTTTTGCTGCATAATGCCTATCATATGTGCTTTATTTTTGAGCTGTCATGATCTATTTTGATTTTTTTGCAAATATATTGGTTAGTTAGTAACCGAATACATTTCTGCAATGGACACTGCTCTGACACAGATGTCTGCCTGCTTATTGAATCACTAATTCACCTCATTTGCATGGTTTTCACCAGCAAACAAGGTAATTAGCATTATTCAGTGGTGCCCATGTTAGAATAGTGCTGGCAGACTCGTGCACGCCCCCAGCCTTTTTTACCGGATCACATGGTGGCCATATTCCATGCAGAAGCTGCTGCACTATTCTGATATGGAGATTTTCCTTTATTGAATCCGAGCCTGTGTTTTCTTCTAAATTACCATGAACTCTGTCAGCATCAGTTCCAGTGTATAGTTTATATGTCATTGGAAGGCAAGTTATCTGTCTATAATTTTTAAGATAGCTTCTAGATTCATTCTTAAGTAGGAGCATTGTTTTTCCTGTTGTTAACCAGTTTTGTGTCTGTTCAGGGTGTGTATATAAATAGTTCTTACTCATGGCTAAATCTTCATGTAAAGATGTTTACACTTTTATCCAGAAGTTAGGTACTCCATCTGGGCCTGAGGTTTTCCATTTACGAGCTTTTCATAATTTTGTTTCAGTAGCTCTGGCTGTTACTTCATTCCATTTCATATCCTGTACATTTGAACTTCTTATTCTTAATTTTACTTCTTCTATCCATTTAGCATCTTTGTTATGTTTCACAGGATCATCATAGATATTTGTCCAAAATGTATCTATTTCTTCTTTTTTTGGTGGTGTTTCTATTCCTTTTGCCCTGTTGCCGAATTCTCTATAAAACTTTTTGGCTCATCAATAAATTGCTTATTTTGTACTTTTCCTTTATATTTATCTGCATGTCTTCTACGTTTTTCTGCCTGTGCTGATATTTTTACTGAACGATAGGTCCTGAGCTGTTCTGATACTCCCCATTGCTTTTATCACATCTATCTTTCTCAGTAGTTTTGTTGATCTGTTCCTGCTTCAATACTCTTCTAACAGTGACATTATCTTAATTGCTTTATAGCTTTCTCTGTTCAATAGTTCCATGATAAAAGAAAATATGAGCCGGCTTCAGGAACACAAAAACACTGTTTATTACTGTGAGCGCTTTCGTAAGAGAAAATACTCCAACTTCTTCAGACAAACCCTAAGACAACAGGAAACACTTTATATAGTGTTGTGAGCAATAAATCAATCAAACAATCATTCAATCAAATAGGCCCCAACCCTTTTACCAAGTTTTTCGTGTGACAATAGTTCCATGATGGCATTTGATTTCTCCCCTTCCTTTCCCTTACTACTCGTGTTTTTGTAGTAAGACTTTAATCTATTAATTTAGCTGCACAGTAATATGTCCTATTTACTTCTGTTATATTGCATGAATCTCTATGGACAGTCCTAATTACTGTGTTCATTTCTTTTATCAAACTTCTAACTTTTTGGGTTTTACTAACTTTCTGTAGTCTATTTCTTTCATTGATCTTAATATGTTTGTCCACCTATATTAAATCAAGCAACTCTTCTCTTAGTTCATTTTCTTCTAAACTGAGGGCACATCCTTTGTTCTCCATTTCCTCTGGGCATTGTATAGAAAGTTCCAGAGCATCTTCCTGTGCCACATTCTCTTCAGTTTCATCCTGTGTCATCCATTGCTCTTTCATAGGGGAACTCACTGGCCTATCATTCCACAACATTGACTATGTCAGGGTTGCCACAGTTTCCTGTTCCTTCCCTTGCTGTACAACTCCATCTGAATGTGTGTACTGGTTTCCTGTGGAAGGATTCAAAGTATCTTCATATGGCAACTGATAAGATGTGCCCTGCTCCACTGGTTTCTCCTTAATTTGGGGATCCATTGGTCTATCCTGCTGTGATGTTATCTGAGTTAGCTTTCCCACACTAAATCCTTCACTTTGCATGCAGTCCATGCAGTCCATAACCTCAGCTTCTGTTTCTTTAACTACTCCATTACTAATTAGTAATATATGGTATTTAGAGGTGTGCAAACAAGGTAAACACCGTGTCATGCTAATTATAGCATAAAACAGCTAAATTGTATACTAATCAACCAATCCAAGATGGAGGAGCTATTCAGCAAGCTATAAAGCAACTGTGTAGACTCAGTGCTATGTTTTCCTGTGAATTCCCTAACCTATTGGAATACAGCCATGGAAAGAACCTACAAACCAAGAACTGTTTATGGTAGAATAATGAGTTCAAGAAAGTCACCAAGCTTTTGACTTTTAATTGGTATTGCAACTTGTCATACTCTCTTCACTTGTTTAGACACTGGTGCAGATTCAATAAACCCTTCATGAGTCACTAAAACTATGAGTTCATTGTGGTGCAACACGCACATGGTAGCACACTGTTTTGTATTCAGTAAGTGACTCTACATGATGTGTGGAGCTGTGCAAACATGGAAAACACTGTGGTATGCTAATTATAGCATAAGCAGCTGAATTGTATGCTATTCAACAAGCTATAAAGCAACCATGTAGACTCAGTGCTGGTTATCCTTGTGAATTCCAAAACCTTTGGAATACAGCCATGGAAAGGAGTCTACACAGAGAGAAATGTTAAGGGTTGCTGTTGCCTTAATTCATGTGGATGTGCAACAGGCTGAAGTCTATGTTTCTGCTACTGCTAATATACCATAGGTTCATAGGTTCATAGGTTGGTACTAGGCTATCAGCCCTAGGGCCTATACAAGCCTAGCCATAACAATGGCAACATGGCCAAGAAGAAGAGTTTTCAGACCCCATTTAACTTATCACAATCTGCATGAGGTGGAAATTGTAGAGTGAAACATGGTGGACACACTACAGAAACTCTGCAACCTCTGTCATCCTCAACTCAGACCAAGGACAAACATAGAAGAACCAATACCAGTGAAGACAAAGGTATGGTAGCACTTAGAGTTTCATCTACAGGTATCATTCAGAAACCAACAGGGGACATACTGGAGGTGTCACAGACATCAGCATCCAGGAGTCCCCATCAATTCATGAATGTTATGCTCCAACATATCAGTGACCGCATATATTTTCCCTGTACTCCTGAAGACAGGGTCAGAATTATATAGGAGCTCTACCCTGTAGCCCACTACCCTGAAGTACTGGGTGCCATTGATTGCACAGATATAGAAACTAAGGCACCCCCCATGGAACAGGGAAGGCTCTACATAAATAGAAAGGGCTTCCACTCCATTAGCTGCCAAGTTGTGTTTAATGTCAAGGGAATTATCTTGAATGTGTGGGCTGGCAACCCAGGCAGTTAACATGAATCACATATCTGACAGACTTCCCGACTGTATCAGCTGTTCACTAGGGTAGATATCCCACAGGGTCATTTACTGGGGGATGCAGGTTATACATTGGAACCATGGCTGATGACACCCATCAGAAATGCACACCCACCCACTGAAGAATGCAATAATGAGACACATGCTCAAACCAGAAATATCACAGAGCATGGGTTTGGACTGCTTACGTCACTGTTCCAGTGCTTAGATACATCTGGGGAAATCTGCAGTACAATCCACATACATATATTTTTGGTTTGATCCACATACATGTACTGAAATATTCATTGTATGTGCCATGCTATACAACATCATCCTGAGAAAACTGCTTCAGCAAGATCAACAATGGGAAGGGACACACATCCCACCATCAATGGCAAGGTCACCACAGCTAAACCCAGATGAGGAGTCAGAGGGGGAACCAGCAGCTGCTGTAGGTGTAGGCAGATGTAGTTGCACTCAATATGGCCTCACATTGGCCAAGAGGCAATGCATTAGCATACTCACTCACTCACCACCTGAGGGGCTAAAACCTTCCTCCAATGCACATATATATAGTAATATTGGGTCTATATTGCAACACTGAATGCTTAAAACAGCGATCAATGTTTAATTGATCCTATTTCAGTGAAAGCTGAAAATGTCAACACCTCAGAACAGCAATTTCTTTCCAAGGGAAAGAAATTGCTGTTCCAACCAAAAAAAAAAAAAAAAAAACAGTAAACAGTTCCAAACACATACACATGTACCTTAACCCTAATTCTAGCCCCCAAAAGTAAACAGCTTAAAACACATATGCACTTAACTCAACTGTATATCTAACGCAAAAAAAAGTAAACAGTTTGATACATATGCACTTTCCTTAATTCGCACCCTAACCCTAAGGTCAGTAACTGTTGCACATTTACATTTGGGAGCTATCCTGGATAAGGGAATCTCTGAGACCACACTACAGTGCAAAACACAGCAAAGTAACAAAGTGGTCAAGCGACTTCTTTCCCAGGAAAATAATTTGCTGAACAGCCACCTCGCTGTTTGGCCTGTTCACTGTTTAGGTATAGATGAAAACGCATTCGACAAAATGCGTTTTCCTCGTTCTAATAGGAACCCGTAACATTCATGCCAGGTAATACAACCTTTGCCTACCCATGTAATGGCTGTGTACTGCTAGCATCAGACAGAGTCAGCCCTGAACTAAAACTGTTGCAACTGCTGAATTTACAAGGTAAGTGTTCAACTTGGAGTATATTGTGTTATAATACAAATGAATGGCATAGCCTTGCATGTTGTTACTTGGTAGTGTAAACAAGTCAAAGGTGGGTAATTTGTACAGAAATGACCTTGACATGTGACAGCAGAGAGTTATGAGACTTACATATGTCCATTATCAAGTAGTAGGCCTCAGGCATCAAAGATTCACATGGTCATACCTCTCGAAAGTACTGGTGGTCACTGAATGTCCTCAGTTGAGCACCATACTTTTGAAAAGGAAAAATCATTAAAGAGGGAAGTTAGAAAGTAATGAGACACATTGCAGTTTCAGACTTCACAACCCTCACAAGATCATTAACAATACTGATGCAAAAAATGTTTGATGCTATCCATTATCTAACTTTCTAAAACCAGTATAAGTCAAAAGTACAATTACCAGGTCAACATCACAAATGCAAATAAACTACGCACTAAGTCAGCTATGCACCCTGAGTATCAGACCCAAATGTATCCCTGAATTTAAAAGATAGAAAACAGGGATATGGCACAGTTATCATCACTTGCACAGGTTGTTGAGGGGGGGGGGGCAGGAAGCCTATGCTGATACAAAAGGTTGGTGAGTGTGTGTGAGTAAGAAAGAGAAGCAGGAAGACATTTGGATAAAGTAATAAATGGCCAGTGAGACAAAATGAGATTTCAGCTTCATAGCTGAACCATGGATCTGTTGTGTGCTTTTCTGTATGGGTCCTCCAGGTGAAATCGGTGTGTGAGTGTCTGCATGAACACAGCCAAGCTCTGTGCTATCTCTACATCTTGGTATGTTGGACAAGAATGAGCCATGCCTGGTAGAGGTGGCAGTTCATCACTGTTGTATCCTTCCATGAGAATTTCCTCTGCCAGGAGTAGGACTGGCATGGTCTATGCCCACACTCAGATGCACTGTTGCTACCTGAATGTGAATGATGTCTGTTGGATGAGCTACCCTTATAAGGATTCCCTGGAGCATAACCCCATGGCCTGCCATGTCTGAGTGTGGACAGCTCAACCACTGATGGAGCAGTGGAAGTACTGCCACTATGGGAGCATGTTTGAGCTAACAACAGATGATGTGGCTGACCTATGCCCATGAGGATGTTGATCTCCTCCCAGCAGATGTTTCATCACAGACACCACCAGTTCCAACATGTCATTCATCTGATCCATTGATTCGGCAACACAGTGGAGGCAGTCATGCATGTCAGCCTGTGCCACATCTACAACCCTAAGCATTTCTCTGGAGGACCTATGGGAATGTGCCTGTGCCTCCATGATGGATCTAGACATGCATTAAGTGGCATGGGAAGACACACCTAGATCAGGTGGAGGATGGACAGCAGGTCTCCTCTGAGCAACCCTAACAACTCTCCTGCATGGCACCTTGCCCACACATTGGCTACAGCCAGAGTCAATAGGCATTGAAGCCACAGTAACCACACTTCCCTGACTGTCTCACCCTCCACCTATCCAATATCTGAGGGATCACTGGAATGGGTAGGTGTAAGCTGACTGGCTGTGTCTGATGGAATTACAGGGGATGGCTAAATGCCAATCTTAGTATCCCATTCAACCTCTGCATCCCCTGAATGTGCCTCTGCTTGACCACAATCATCAACGGAGTCTGCTGATACTCTGACACCAGGTGGTAGAAGTCCCATACTTCCACTGTCAGGATCACCTTTGATAATTAGGAACAAACACATGAAAATATTAATACCTACACTACTATAGTCCAATATATGCTAACAAGCTAACAATGGTGCCACTACTACAGACAGTACAGTAATACACGTAACAATCCTGACAACAACATCACAAACTAAATATTTCTTTGAACTGCTCATCAGTACTGACATAAAAATTAAATAAATTAAAGATATGAAAAATGTTTTGGCAGTACATGTTCTTAAAAATGAGGAACATAGTTTTAAGTTTACGGTCCTAAAGCAAGCAACATTGGGGGACAGGGGTGGCCCACTCAATGATTTTTTTAGAATTAAGGGAACTAAGATAGCATGAGATCCAATGCCACTGAAAAACCAGGTTTGAACAGTTGTATTTCTATAAGCTCCATCCTTAGGCTCAAAGCTGAAGCTTTTATGTAAACAACATTTCATGTATTATATGTAGAGTGGTCTCAGTCCATTATATTATAGTTATTCATTTGTTTATCTATCTTTACATCAGTGTATATGTATATAGGGGAATACATGATTTTATGGAATTGTTATGTTTTTAAGGGGTATATACCTTTTAGCTAATTAGTGTTGTAATGAATTATTCAATTATGTTAATTAAGTGCAGGAATATAAGTTAGGTTAGTGGGCTGATGTATTTTATTCTGATGAATTTTTTTACTAAAAAACGAAAGCGCTAAATAAATTAATTTCAGTGGATTCTGGTGTGCTTCTTCCAATCAGAATGTGTTGTTAACTGTAGCAATCTACAATCCCCCCAATCATTTTCTTTGTTAAACAGAACTAATGTATTGCTGTAAATATTTTAATATACAAGAGTATTTAACAACTGAGATACATCACCCTAACTGGAAGCTAATCCTGGAATATGCTTGCTGTCTTGAAACAGTAGCACCAGTGTCAAGGACATGCTGTTCTGCACTTTCCTGTGAGCTATCTGGATCCCTGACAGTGGACAGGAAATCTTCATTTACTGTTAGAGGTGGCTCTGCAGCAGTCCCCTCAGTACCCAACCAGTCATGGGTCACTGCAACTGCTCTCCTCCATGCAGATGAGATCATGTCAGTGGTCCTATGGCATACCTGATCATATGTCCTGCTGTGACCACCTACTGCATTCACATCTGCAACTATTTGCATTCTGCCTAAAATGTCTCCAGTCCACTCTCAAACAGAAAGGCACCATGTCACCTAAAAGCTTCCACAATGACCTGGTTCTCAGGGTCACTGAAGGGGATTTGGGTATTGAGATACTTGGGTGCCATAGTCCTAGGTGACCTAAAACACAACAGAAGGATAATACACATACATATCACATAAGTAAACCATTCCTGTTTCCTGATAAAACAGAAAAGGTAGCATTTCACTATTATCCACCGGAGAAGCATAAAACAGTCTACATATTTGAAATATGAACAACAGGAATTATGAGGTTGTAATGTATTACATTCACAAACAAAGCAAAGCAGAATGCAAAACAAGGAGAGTGACAAAAGCAACATAACCTTGTTTGTGCAGAAACAGAAATGCAGCCTTGCTCATCCACCCCAAAAGAATAGGTAAATGACACATTTTGGTAACAAGCCATCAGTGAAATGCAAAAAGTGCTATCAAATGGACTCCCCCTGGAACATGTCTACAGATTTAACACAGAACATTCCATTTTAAGCTATTCCCAATCAAATATACATGTGAAATGCCCTGACAAACATGCCCATGTCATCACTGCCATGTCATAACTGCACTTCTAAGTAATGCATACAGTTAAAAGTAGCTTTTGCTAATTAATATATCTATATATATATATATATATATATATATATATATATATATATATATATAGTTTCACTTCACAATCCTGAACTTCATAATCCAGAAGCACAAAAGCCTGAAAATTCAAAATTCTGAAAACTCAAAACACTGAATCCCAAAATACTGAAAACACACAGGATACATATATTGACTATAGACAACAGAAGCCAGATTACATTCCACAAAATATAAGCAGGGGGGCAAGCCACCCTGCACCCCCCACACCCCCTGCTACTTAAATATATCAACTCCAAGATTGCACTTCATTCCACTGTCATGAGCTATGTTGTAGTATAGCAAGTTAAAAGGGAACATTACTAAGGTTACAACAGGCAGCCATGAAATGTGTGATGGTATGTTTGCCATTTTATTCTGTGGAGTGCAATCTTGGAGTTGATATATTTAATTAGCAGGGGGTGTGGGGGGCACAGCCCTGCCCATGGGGGTGCAGGGGGCTTGACCCCCTGCCCATACTTGGAGAAAAGTGCTATCCTTTGTCTTGTATGTGTTTCTGTGTTTCCTTGTACTGGAATATTGTCATTCTTTGTGTCCTGTATATTTTCAGTATTTTGGGATTCATGATTTTGATATTTCAGGATTTTGAATTTTCAGGCTTTTGGGCTTCTAGATTATGAAGTTCAGGATTGTGATATTTCAGGATTCTGAAGTGAAACCATATATATATATATATATATATATATATATATATATATATATATATATATATATATATCTACACACACACACATATTTTATATATATATATATATATATATATATATATATATATATATATATATATATATATATATATTCACTTCAGAATGTCAAATTTCCAAAACGTTGAATTTCACATGGTTAAGACCATATGATGAAAGTTTTTAAATCTTGAAACTCTGAAATTAATTAAAAAAAAAATACAAAACCAAGTTTCTTAATGTTTTTGCAGGGGGTCAAGCCTCCCTGCACCCCGCTCATCAGGGGCTGTGCCCCCACACCCCCGCTATTTAAATATACCAACTCTGAGATCACACTACAGCGAGGAAAAGGGAACTCTCCCATTCTGCGCTTTATGCAGATCTCTGTTCAGAATTTTGAGATTTCAAAACTTCAACCATATGGTCTTGACCATATGAAATTCGACATTTTGGAAATTCGACATTCTGAAGGGAACCTATATATATATATATATATATATATATATATATATATATATATATATATATATTTTTTTTTTTTTTCTTAGTGACATTTCAGCATATGCAGTATATAGCTGAAAAATGCAAGTATACTTTTTTAAGTTCAGTGATCTTCTGTGCAGATATTTCCCAAAGTAATAACCTCTTATGTGTTCTCCACATAAACAAAGCTCCTCATCTTCAGGTTTCCTAGCTACATGGTTGTCATTTTTATGGTGTAGATTCAGGGCTGTGAGCATGGTAAAGATGCAAATGAGGTGTGAACTCATTAGAATTGCTGAATCCAAAATACTTTTACTCTTTGTATCAGATGTAAACATAGTGCAGGTACTCCCTCAGTGTTTGTTATTAATAGACTGCAACTGTGAATGATTACTGGTAGGGAGAAGGAAAACACAACAACAATCCAGACTGCCCTACCTCCAGTGGTTATGTCAGTTTAGACTTACAAAGTGTAGAAGTAGTTTTATCAAGGTTGGAAACGTAAGTAAGCAACACTCAATTAATAGGTTCTGTTCATTAACACCCAACCTCACCCTCATTTGTTGATTACTATATATAATTACTATTTAATATCCTCACACATTTTAAGGACAATGATATAGAATTTCTTACAGACTGCATGTCTAAGATTACTGGTAAAATAAGACAAGAACGAGCAGCAAACACAGAGAGGTAAAACAGAGATACAGCTGATCACTCAATACACTAAATCCAAAATTAATACATGTACAAACAACTGTTATCTGGTTTCATAGTACTGTGGATGATGCTGCAGTTGGTTGTTTGCAGAATGATTTCAGTTCCCTGCTTCAAATCCAGACCTATGTAGAAATATTTCATGTACACTAACAAATATTTTGTAGTGTTTATTTCATAGATTGCTTTTCTTCATTTCAAATGGAGAAAAATGATTGTCAAGCTTGGCTGTGCTTATCTTGTTTATGCAATGGCTAACAGTGTGCAAAGATGGAGTAGTAATCCACATGGGAAGCAGACAGATCTCTTGCAGACAGGGGGTCTGTAAAAGTGTAATGGTCAAAAAGCATACATTGTTGTAATTTTTGCTTTACGTCACTCAATGCCATTCAGCGACATTGTGCAACAGTTAGCAAGGTTCTCCAACACCTGCAGACAGGATGCAGACAGTCGATCATTGAAAATGGATACATTCAATTAATTCTGTTGGGCACAGCACAGACATTCTAAGCAGCATTGTGCAGAGGTTAATCCAGAGAACTTAAGAATGAGTAGGAAATCATGGAACTGTTATGTAAATAGTCCTATGACAGCAGGTGTAAGTGTAGGTCTGGAATACATATGGTCCTAGATTCTAGTACAGGGTGTGCAGCCTGTTTTTACAGTTATGACAGAGCAGTTTATAGCAATGAACTAAAAAATATACAAGTGCTATTTCAACATTCTTGTGGCAACAGTTATAAGTGTAGGGCTGCCATAGACATGGTTATGGTTTCTAATATAGTTTAGTCCAGACATTGTTAGTGTTGTTCCCTTTCCCATTATTTTCACTGTCACTTATAACACTTTAGATAGTGGAGCTGATATGAATTATATGTAGGAGGGATAACGCACCCTCATTGTGTTTTCAGATGTATAACTGAGAGTGTACTGTCTACTATATTTCTGTAAGTATGATTCTGCTATCTAGAATTGGATGGCCTTCAAAATTAAATAAGACACATACACAACTGCATCTATATACATGAACCTTGTCAGATCACGCACATATATGTGTAAGGTCTCAAGCTGTCACCTGTATTTATGAATAATTCCTGACTATGCGTGAGCACTACTTCTTCTTTGACAAAGGTAGAAAATCACAACTGTTGAAGAAAATGTTTGTTCCTTATGTTTAGGTTTGAATTCCACACTTTAAAAATCAATTTTATCAGTGTATAAAACCAAAAAACAAATGTGTCAGGTCATGACATTTATGCCCCTACTGCATGTCTACAAACAACTCAACTAAGAGTTGCCTTCAAATTTTCAATATATATTTCCAAGTTACAACAGCAAACATCCCTCAAACTAAGGTCAAGGGTCAGAGTAACCTTCCAATTTAAAATATTGATTTCCTCCCTGCTTGGCACTGCTGCTCTTCACTTAAAATTGTGCAAATGTAGTTGGCATCATTGTTTGGGTTTACACACTACCAGTAACCATGGTAACTGAAATTGGCAGGAAAACATTAGTTGCCATTGCTCTAGTAAAGGTGTTAGACATGTCTGGAGTTAGAGGGGAAGCTGCCCAGTTTAGGGCAAAGAGGTGGGGTGTCCAGGAGTCCAGAATATGTATTGGACTCCTGGTAATAAACCACAGCCAAAGGCTTTTGTAAGGGGACTATTCTGGCTCCCAGTACAAGTCTGATGCTTGGAGTAATTTGGCTCACTCTGTTTCCAATGCTACTGGCAGCCATTACACTGGAAAACAGTGCAGACATCATTTTAATAACCTAAAGAGGCACAAAAAATACCCTCAACCAGTGGTTGAATGAATTGCAAACTACTGACATCCCACATATGTGCAAGTATGATAATAGAGAGTACTTGTAATACATGGACAGCTAAATATAGGCAAGTCTGGTATGTATAATGGTCTTCTGTTCTTCTCTGTTCTTTCCACAGCTAATGCTGAAATAGAGTTCAATAGATGGGCTCATGCTGATTGAATGGAGAGACTGAGGGAAGCAAGTGGTATGTATGTAGCACAAGAGAGCTGTTATTGTAACTTTACATGTTAAATATAGATATTTCATTTTTTTATACAGTTGTAGCAAATTGAGAATACATATCCTAACTGTAAAAGCAAGTATGCGTGTATTAGTCTGTAGTACAAACCAACTTTAGGAGTCAAGTAAAAGACTGTAGTCAGAGGTTGTGGGTTCAAATACCACAAGTAACAACTATACAATATTACATTTCTTTAATAATATTACATTAAATTAAACTCTATACAGGTGGCATAAATGCCCTGTTAACTGTAATCTGTATAACTGGACCAAGCATATATGTGCAGTATATGCACATTTCAAGGATTACTTTCAGCAATCTCTAGTTATAGTGTGTAGTTGGTAGGACGTATACTTAAATATAATATTTCAGATAAAACAGTTGTGTAATTGTGTTAATGCATTGTATGTTACATATGATGGTACTAATTTTATCTGTTGTTTAATCTCACCCCAACACTTATCTCTCTCATTTTTTCTTTCTGTTATGTGCCATCAAAATGTCACCATGTCATCCATCTGTACCATATCACTAAATGCTTCACAGCACAGAATGGTAGGCAAGTGCCAGTGGATCAGCCTGCTCTCACTCCACTGGCTTCAGCACTGATGCCAAGCACATCTGGGATCCATCCTGGTAGCATTAGCTCTGCCCTCCCAGCACTACCTGCACCCTCAAGTAGTACTGACCCAGCAGCTGGTGTTATGGTAGCCTCTGGGAGCAGTGGCTAAGTTGGGGATTTCGTCACAGACTAGATGTCAGGGTTGGTGCATAGATTTGTGCACTACACCAGACCGAAAGGCTGCTCTCCCTCATAGTATGTAGGAGGAGGAGAAGACATCAAGCACTCTAGCCATCAGCAGATTAAGGGGACAGTGATTACTGTCCAGTGGGTGAGGACTAGATTCTCACTGTCTCCATGGTTGATGGGAATGAGCCTGTGTTGTCCCCTCCCTCACCTAAATCATGGTGTCCCTCCCTCACCTAAATCATGGTGTCCCCCATCCTTTTGTGTCCCTCACCATCCCTGTTTCTTGTCTTGTCTTGTTTGTTTGCATTTGCTTCCTCATCTAGGCAATTTACTTGACCCAGATATGCCTACATGCCTTACCCAGCATTTCTATCTTACTGAATTTAAAAAAATGGGCAACTGTCCCACAAAAAATATCATCCCATACATAGCTCTCTATTTCGCATACATGTGTTCTGGACACACTAGATTTGGTTCAATTGGCTATACAACATCATTAAATTTTAAACCACAAAGAAATATTGAAGTGCAACCAGCCAAAAGTATAAAATAGGAAATTCACTTTATTTTATACAAGAGTTAAGTGCTTCCCTCTCAACATCTAATAGGGACTTCTCAAGAACTAACAAGTCTCAGAAACACTTCCCTTATATACAATTACATTAAAAAATGCAAAGTGCGATTAACCAATAACTTTGGTTTAATCATTAATTATTAAGCAATTACCAGTTACTTCAATAATTATAAAAGCAAATTAAAATAATACATTTTTTGTGGTTTAATTCTTTACTTGGTTATTATGTCAATCATGACATTGTTGTCACCCCTCTTTCTGAAGGTAAGTCCAAATTTAGCTAATATTCTGCACATATTTTCAGTTTTCACTTTTGAACAAATGGATGGCCATGGTTCTTTTCTCCCTCCCTCCTGCACATTCCTGTATTGCTTTCCCTTTGTTCTTTACCCTGCTTACTCTCCATGTCACCACTTTCCTATTTATCCCATTTTAACACCTATAATCTGGTCAAAAAATAGAATCACATACAACGCATATAAGTAATAGAAAAAGCAATGGATCCCTTCATTTTTTGGCCTCTGTGTTTATGCGGAGTCTGGCATTGTGCACCAATGCCAAGCAATAGTGAGTGGCCCTACAATGCTGAGGTTACCTCCATGTAATGCAGCTTAGACTTGCTGCACATCCAACATACATCAAAACATGTACTATAAAGAATGAATGTCATTGCATTAGCACTGTTTATTTAAAATTATTAGATACATCTATTTAAAATTATTAGATACATCTGGGGTCAAAAATAAATGTGTCATTGCATTTAAACCTGCTGCCACAGAGTCATCTAAGCAGCAGGTGTGTTTCCTACACTCAGTACAAACTATCAGAATTTTAGCAATGAGCCCCACATTTGTGCACTGCTTAACTATGTGAAAACTTGGAAAGTAATGGAAACGTGTATCTTGCATGTGCAAACACTTTGCCAACCATTGCACAAACCCACAGCTCACCACTTTGCTATGCAAAGTCACTATTAGCATGTATTAGTGTTGTTCCCTATCAGATTATTCAAGTTTCAAAACTTCACGTTCATATGGTTGGAACCATATGATCAAAGTTGTGAAACTTTGAATGGTTTGAATAGAAATTGAGGAACATCTCAGAATGGGAAATTTGCCCTTTTCCTCAGTGTAGTGCGATCTCAGAGTTAGTGCACAGGGGGTGTGGCAGGGTTCAGGGGGGCTTGGCCCTTCATAAACATAAAAGAAAAAATATTGTTTTTATTTTTTTTTAAATGTTCGAAGTTCCAAAACTTCAATCATTTAGTCTTGGCCATACGAATTTTGAAGTTTTAGAACTTCGATAATCTGATATAGAGACTGTAATCCTGGTCTCTCAGTACTTGTTTGCAAATGTATCAACTACACTACATAAATTAATAACACGTGTGATATGCAATGCACCTCATAAATAAGGCCATTGCATCCAAGACCAGGGAGATCATGCAGAACTAGAATTATTTTCAAAGTTGAACATGCCTACACATACATCAACTGACCATGGAAACTATCACCCTTATCTGCAAGGCTATGGAAAGAATCATCATGGACATTATCCACAAGCACATGGGCAGCCTACAAAACTCTTGACTGAAGCCAGTTTGGTTTTGTTAAGGTTAGATCTTGCTTATTAAACCTAGTTTATTTCTTTGTGAATGTCATCAAAGCCCTGGATGAAGGAAAACAGTACATACCATCTATTTTGATTTAGCCAAGGCCTTTGACACAATACCCCATGCAGGTATCATAGAGAAACTCTCTCATTTGGGAATTAATCCATACAGTGCTAGATGGGTAGAAACTGGCTCAGCAACGGAATGCACACTGTCAAAGTTGGGGAGTCCACCTCCACCAGTAATCCAGTTACGAGTGGAGTACCACAAGGATATGTGCTGGGTGCTCTACTGTTTGCAAACTATTTCTCTTAAGTCCATGCAAATGTAGAGGGCCTATAGCTTACCAAATTTGCATATAGCTGTAAACTGGGTGCAGGCATATAGAGTCTCCTAACAATGTTAACATATTACAGAAAGGACTGACACAGGCAAATTATTGGTGCCACATTCACAGATGAAATTTAACACAAAAATATGCCTCATTGTCTCTTTGGCAAAGAAGTAGCCCATGTTAATTATCATATACACAGCACCCCCTCTAAGCTCAAACTCAGTGGTGTCAGACATGGGAACACAGGTTGATAGCAATCTAAACTTCAATCACCATGTGTCCATAGTGGTAAGAAAAGCATTCTTCCTTGCACAGATCATAAATAAGGCCATTGCATCTAAAACCAGGGAGGTCATAGCTCTGCTGTACTCTACCCTTATCAAACCCCTAATTGAATACAATGCTCCCTTCTGTATGTACTTCACCAGTCACCCACAGCAACTGGGGAAACCATAAAGATTTCTGACCAAGAGAATCAAGGGCTTCCAAAATATGACATACACAGAAAGACTGAAAGTCCTTTCGCTGTACTCAGTTTCATACAAGCTGCTGAGAGGTGACCTGTGTCTGGCTTAGAGAGCAGTCTCAGACCCTTCCCCTTAATGGAAATGCTGGACATCCACAAATCAAATAGGAAAAGAATAACTTGCTCCAGGGATCTCAACCTAACCTGTGACATAAACAAACCATGTTGGAGGGACAGCTAGATCTCCCAGCAATTGCCACTCCTCTGGAATAGGCTCCCATTGCATGTGAAGCAGAGCTCCTCAATGACCTTATTCAAACACAACCTTGACAACTGGATGGGTGACCGTAAATTCACCCCAGGGGTGGCACCTGTGTCCCTCATGGACAAGGGCAGTCGATGCTGATCACAAAATCTCTCTGCTAATAACAACCATCTAACTATGGTCAGTAAGGGTACTCTGTTTTTTACACAGCTAGGCTTGTAAAGGCCCTAGGCCCATTAGCCTAGTAATATCTTATGAACCTATGAACTTATGCAAGCCACCCAACATCTTCTCTCCTACATCCACTGCTGATGGCATCCACTATAAGTTGTTCTGCAGTCTTGTAAAAGTCAGACATGTGCCATGGCACTTGTGTATGTATTGAGTTCTGTAGTCTGTCTACTTAGATAGCTAGGGGGTTCTGTTCTCACTGTAGTCAACCGTGTGTGTGTGTGTGTGTGTGTGTGACTGTGTCTATCTAGCCAGAAGTGCATAAGTGTATCCTACAGTTACCACTCCAATCCCATGGATTGACAGTATATTAACATTTGCACATGCCTACACATCCATTTTATGCAGATCTCTCAATGTATTTCCAGTATCCAACTGCTGATGTCAACTATAATTTGTCCTGCGAATGTGTAAAAGTCAAACTTGTGCCATGGTGCTTGTGTGAAGTACTGAAGTCTGTAGAGTGTATACTTAGGTAGGGGGTTCTGTTCTCACTGCAGTTAAGTGTGTGTGTGTGTGTGTGTGTGTGTGTGTGTGTGTGTGTGTGTGTGTGTGTGTGTGTGTGTCTGTCTGTCTATCCAGAAGACCATATGTGTGTATCCTACAGTTACCACTCCAATCCTATGGATTGACAGTATTTTGACACTTACACATGACTACACATCCATTTCAAGCAGGCCTTCCAACATCTTCTCTCCAACACCCACTGCTGATGTCATCCACTATAAGTTGTCCTGTAGCCTTATAAATGTCAGACTTATGCAGTGTTGTTTGTGTAAAGTAATACCTCTGCAGTCCGCATACTTGGATAGAGAGGGGCTCTGTTCTTATTACAGTCAACTGGGTTTTTTGTTTGCACACTTGCTTGACATTAGAGAGACTCTTTTACACCAGCATGTGGGACATTGTTATTGCCATATTCTCCTCACCAGACACGCTAAAGTCATTTGTTTGACATTAGAGAGAGCCTTTTACACCAGCATGTGGGACATTGTTATTACCATATTCTCCTCACCAGACACTGCTGCTATCATCAGCTACCAGCATGCGGGACACTGTTATTACCATATTCTCCTCACCAGACACTGCTAAAGTCATTTGTTTGACATTAGAGAGAGCCTTTTACACCAGCATGTGGGACATTGTTATTACCATATTCTCCTCACCAGACACTGCTGCTATCATCAGCTACCAGCATGCGGGACACTGTTATTACCATATTATCCTCACCAGGCACTGCTAATATCATCAGCTATAAAGTATTGTCTGAGACACTCAGATTTGAGCTGTGGTGTTTGCCTTAAATACAGAGTTTTTTAGTCTGTGTACTTAGCTAGGTAGATGTTCTGTTCTCACTGCAGCCAATTGTGTGCGTGTGTGTGGGGGGGAGGGTTCTGTTCTCACTGCAGCCAACTGGTGTGTGTCTTCACTTGCTTGGTATTACAGAGAGCCTTTTACACCAGGATTTGGGGCACGTTTTTTGCCATATCCTCCTCACAAGTCACTGCTGATGTCATCAGCTATAAAGTGTTGCCTGAGACATTCCAAGTCAGACTTGAGCTGTGGTTCTTGCCTTAAATACAGAGTTCTGTTTTCTGTGGGCTTAGATAGGTAGGGGAGCTGTTCTCACTGCAGTCAACCGGGGTGCATGTGCACTTGCTTGATATTACAGACAGCCTTATACACCAACATGTGAGGCACTGTTATTACCATATTGTCATCAGCAGATGCTGCTGATGTCATCAGTTTTATCTGATTTGTGGATGTGCACTATTCCCACCAGGGCAGGGTAAGACAGGGCCCTGGAGGCCAGACAGAAATCATCTCATCCTATACAATACAGATTGCAGTGAATTGGCTTTCAGTTTATCTGCAGACATCATAGTATCATTTGTAGGCCCTGCATTTTCTTGGTGAGAAAATGCTGTGGTCTGTCCAGCTGCTACATTTGGTGAGAGGTACATGCAAAATAGACCATTACATGCTATTAGTGTTCTAGGTTGGAGTACAGTGCTGTAATATAATCCTCAGATCTGAATACTATGGCATGACTCATGCTGTGCACAACATAGGCTTTCAATATCAATGTGGACACTTTGTGGTCAAAGTTCAGACTGCTATCTACATGTGTTCCCAGTTCTTGCATCACTGGGTTTCGGCATAGCAGGATTGTTGTCAATGCTGTAATTAGCAGGGAATTCCACTTTGCAGAAGGACAAAACAAAGACACATTTTTTGCATCTATTTGTAGACCATGTGGCTTTGTCACTGATCATTTGTCTGTATTAGCCTCCCCCATAGTATGTTATCATCATTGGTGGACTCAATGATTGCACTCAGTATACACAAATCAACAAACATGGTAAGGCAAAGGCTGTATACTTTAGCCTGCACTGTCGCGAAATAGACTCCAAACAGTAAAGGGCCAAGCACAGATACCTGGGATATGCCAAAGATGAAAGCGCTACTTCTACAGGTTGATTCACCAACTTTCACAGTATGTATTCTTTCAGTGAGTCAATTGGATACCCATCTAGTAACATAAGGGTTTATCACTATCTGGGAGAAATAATCAATGATACCTGCATGGGGGGATTGTGTCCAAACCCTAGGCCAGATCAGGATAATGGGCTGTGACAATATCAAAGATCATCTATAACATGACTCAGAACATATACCTTCCTGACACAGTTGAATACACATTTCAACAAACCCTGCACACAGACTATGTTCCTATAGAATGGTATATATCAACATGAATCCATCTGAGTTGGGGGGGTCAACACCTGATGCATGAATGTATAGACACATCCTGACTCTCCTCATCTGTGAGGTAGACCATTATGTCATCATGGATCTTTACTGAATGGACACTAGTAATATCACGGTTGCATGCAACAAACCTGTGTGAGTTATTAATGCTACATCATGTCTGCTACATCTGATAGATGTCCTCAAAGAGGTAATCAAGGGTATGCATGAAGACAACACTATCATTCTTTTGAACTTGACAAGCCCAAGTCATTTGAGACAAATCTGCAGTGAAGTATTCACTCATCGCTGTCAGATGTGACCATAAACACCTATATCACCAAGTGGGGAGACTACTATCACATATATGGCATCTAAATATGTTGAAATGTGGGAATTGATCTATATCTCAGGTCTTGTGATTAGGCCCATACATCAAGGCTGTCTTCAAAGCCCTTTGCTGTCCATTATTTAAGTTACAGATGTCATGAATGACATACACATCCCGTGTCGAAACAACTGTCTGAAGGACTACATATTGTGGGCAATCATTGACCCCCAACTGTGATATAATACAGACTGCATCAACACACACGCCAAAGATTGATGTGATAACACCTGCAATGAAGCAAAAACATGGAGGATTTGTTATGTCAGGGAAAACAAACACACAACCCAAGGATAATGTGGGACTCGCACCCTATAATCAGACCAATAGGTATGTGATCTGTATCCTGCGGTAGATGGTATGTGGAACATCCACCATCCTGTGGCCACAGTGCTGACTACTCCCTTGTATCTAACACACCTTCTGAGTATATGAAAGGCATCCACATCATAGGCCTTAATACCTGCATTGTTCACAGCCTTCATCACACCAATAACTGAGTATAATGCACCCTTCTCCATGTACCTCTCTACACATCTTCCAATGATGTGTAACTGAGGTGTACCACCTTTGCCACAGTGACCAGTCACACATCTTATTGGTCATATTTAGGTATGTTTTTTGTTGCATAAACATTACTGTCTGATAGGACTAAACCTCCATTAAGTTGTTACACCAGATGCATGTGTGATACCTGTTCATGTGATGCACACAGTGCATACATAGCTGTCTGACAACATTGATGGCATGTGTAACATTCGTGACAGCGTTGATTGTGCTATATATATATATATATATATATATATATATATACACACGGTCTATATTAGAACACTGAATGTTCAAAATTTCGAGTGTTCTAATATCAACCCGTTTTCAGAGAATGCTGAAAATATCGAAGAAACAGAAAAACAAATTTTTCCCTAGGGAAAGAATTTGATTGTCTGTTTCTGTTGCTTCGGTATTTTCAGCGCTGTGGTGGAAAGTTACGGGTCGGGTTCAGGTAAGTGTGCAATTGTGTGGACGTGAGGGTTAGGGCGGCTTAGGTGAGTTATTGTTAGGGCGCGGGTCAGGTAAGTGTGCGATTGTGTGGACGTGAGCATTAGGGCAGGGTAGGTGAGTTAGGGTTAGGGCACGGGTGAGGTGACTGTGCGATAGTGATGGACCTTAGGGTTAGGGTTTGGGTTAAGGTAAGTGGATAGTGGTGTAGTGTAGGGTTAGGTGTAAGAGTATAGGTGTATGTGTGTGGATTGCTGTTTGTTTGGTGTGCTTGTGTTGTGTGTATGTGTTTTGGAACAGCCAATTTTTTCCCTAGGAAAAAATTCGCTGTTCTGTATGTTCAATGTTTTAAATTTTCGATTAATAGGGTTCAATATTAGAACACTCGAAATTTTGAAAGTTCAGTGTTCTAATATAGACCCTATATATATATTACATACATATATATATATATATATATATATATATATATATATATATATATACACACATACATGCACACCAGTCAACTAGCCTGTATAGATCATAATGTCACATACAGGTATAGCAGTGTCCCTCCTAACACCTCCAGGAGATGTTACAGTGTCAGGACAGTGTGTGTGATTACCCTTCTAGAGTATGGACATGTCATAACAGTTGCACAAATGTGTACCAACTCTGATTACTCTAAAAGCACATATGTTATGCCAGAGACATGGGGTTCCTGGTAGTATTTTTCTGATATTGTCCATGATTATGCATGCTTCTTTTACTATTGTCCTTGAGCCTTTACCTGCGTCCCACTTGCTGGAAACCTCTGCTGAGATTCCACTCATATTCAGACAAATCACTCTGCACAGCTTCACAATATGCACCCTACCCCAATTGCATATAACATTCCTGATAGATGTCCTCTGCATTATTCATGTAAGGATGCTTATCTCACACAGACATCTTCCCCATTATGTCAGTCACATAATACACATTTTCACTATGCAGTTCATACTGTACCATATTGATATGTGATTGGTGTTGCTGCTACAACTATCTTCCATTGACATGCCCCCATCTGCTGTACTTTATGTTGTTTCACCAGTCCTCTTTCCCTGTATTCATTCGTACAATTCATCTCTGTGTCACTATTCAATACACACACTTCCCCTGAGTGTTTATTTTACATGGCAGTCCATGCACCCTTACAGATCATGTACACAACTTCAGTACAGAATTCCTTAAATGAGATTTCACAATACTCGTCACTGTATACACTGCCCTGTACTATGTCTGGTCCATATACATAACTATATGCTAAGCCCTGGTAATCATTGTGGCATTCTGTGCAATCCTGCTAACCTACTGTGCTGTGAGGTAAACAGGTTTGCTATCTGTGTTGCTTTACATAGTTTCCTGGCTGCCAACACTGTTGTCAGCCATGAAACCATGCTTATTTACATTTAAATGCGATGTATGGCATAAATATGTAATTAGCACTGGGGCTTGCCCTGCATAACTATGCACACATGTAAACTCCCTGTAGACTTCATGCGAAGCCTACACAGAGTTTAAAGACTCTCAGGGACAGTCTAAATATCAGTGTCATCTTGGTGAAATTTTGTGAAAAATAGGATCCATGTCATGAAGGTACTAACCAAGATGAATTAAATTGCAGCAATACAATGCTTTGCTTTTCTGTCTTTAATTTCTCCAAGTCTTTTGGGTTTTTAATACCTTGGTGGGAATGGACCCCATTCCTAAGTGAAAGTATGATTAAAGTTCATGAAATTAGTATTGTTTCAATCTTTGATGTCAGCCAGAAGTGCTCTTCGCAGCACCTGCAATGTGCCCTGTATTGACTCCTTCTGCAATCCGTACAGGGTTACATGTATTGGTAACATATCTAAGTATTATTGTAGATTCTTTTTTATAAGACCTGTTGCTCCTACTATTATTGGAACTGTCTGGGTATCTTTCTTCCACATTGCTCTCATTTCTGCCAGCAAATCCTGATATTTTATGACTTTGTCTCTCTCTCTGTGCAAGACACTGTAGTCACTAGGTGTGGTGATTACAATGATCAGTGCTACTTTTGTTTCCTTTTCATGGACCACTATATCCAGTTTTCTCACATCTATCTTTTTAACAGTTGGTAATGGGTGATCCCATGTGATGTAGACCATCATTTTCTATGATGCTTTGTGGCTCATTTTTCCAGTGTTTTTCAGCCACTTCATTACCATAATGCTTGCACAATCCCCAGTGCAACAGTCTTGCCACATTATTATACCTTTCAGTATACAGTCCTTCTGCCATTAGTATGTCACAACCAACAACAAGGTGTCCAACTGTTTCCAATTTTTTTACAAAACCTACATTTGTCTGTTTCTCCCACATGTTCAATGGACTTTGTAAACCAACGTGTACGTAGCCCACTATCTTGCGCCACTAATATTAACCTTTTATCTCTTGGTTTGAATTTGCCTATCCTTAACCAGTCCTGTGTTCAATCCTGATCATCATGAGGTTCTTCCAGAAGTTTTCTATACTTGCAACTATATTTATCTATTTTTTCACATTTCTTGCCTTCTCATCTGGTCCTTCTCCTTATATTCTTTCTTTTGTTTTTTGGCACATTCAGTGGCTGCCTGGTTTGATTTCCATTCCAGCTTGATGCCAATATGCTTCTGCTAGATTAAGCAGAGAAATCATCTTAGATTTATTTTCCTCATGTCTCAAAACTTTCACTACATTTGGGTCTTGTGAGGTCAGCAGATATGTGCGCAGTCCCATGATTGCAGATCTATACATGTAGTCAATTTCAAGAAAGCACATCCCTCCTTCGGAAAGGGGACTATATAATATACACTGATTTTTATAAATCATTTGGTGAGCATGCTTTCTGTATAGCATGAAACATGATGTATTAGGACCTCTGGAATTGCTGTTTAAGTTTAGCCTCCAAACAGGCTTCATGCCTCACAAATGGAGAACAACCACAGCCATACCCCTGCACAAAGGTGGGCCATCTATAGACTCTCGAAACTACAGACCCAAAAGTCTCAATAGTCTCATATGCAAAGCAATGGAAAGAATTATCATGGAAATAAAAGACAGGAAACCTCCAGAAATTGGACCCAACCAAATTTAATTTCGTCAAGGGCAGATCATGTCTACTCAGCCTGGTGAACTTCTTTGAGAAGGTCATCAAAGCAATGGGTGATGGCAAATTTTTTCACTCTCCCTACCTTACCTGGCCAAGGCTTTTGATACAATACCGCACTCAGGCATTGTTGACATACTCAAGAGGTTAGGGAAAAATCCTTATATCACTCAGTGGATAGTTAGCTGGCTCACAGACAGACCCAGGAAGTTAGAATTGGGGAGTCTGCCTCTATAGAGGCCAGTCACAAGCAGAGTCTCTCATGGAACAGTCAAGGGACTGCTCCTTTTTGGCATTTACTTTTCTGAAGTAAAGGCCCATGTCACTGGCTTCTGGCTGACTACATTTGCAGGTGATTGCAAAATTAGCAACAGTCATAGAATCCCCAACCAACACAAATGTTCTCCAGGAAGGGCTGACACAGATGAATAACTGATGTCAGAGCCATGGACTAAAACTGAATGCTAAGAAATGCATAATAGTATCCATCAGGAAGTCATCTACTCTTGGCAGCTATCATATTGAGAACACACCACTAAGAGCTGACCCACTAGTCAGGGACTTAGAGACACACAGACAGTAATGTAGCTTTTGACCATCATGTGTCTACAGTAGTAAGGTAATCATTCTATATTGTGCAATTTATAAACAAAGGTATAGGTTCATATGTGTTTACTAGGCCAATGACCATAAGGGCCTTTTTAAGCCTAGCCATGCACCCTAAATCTCTGACAAGTTCTGCTACCCTTGGTAAGTGTAAGCATGGGCCTGTGAGATGAAACATTTACAGGTTACCTGTGCCCATTACAGACATAGTTGCCAAATAGTACACAACTTATCTGGTATAAATGCTTAAACCTTGTCTGTGATATAAATTGGACCTGCTGGAGAGGCAGACATGTATTTCAGAGACTACTCCTTCTCTGAAACAGGCTCACTATCCATGTCAAGCAGAGTTCCTCCCTGACCCAAATCAAGTGTAACTTGGACAACTGGATGGGGAACAGGAAATTCATCCTTGG